>NC_084551.2:35982500-36282500 GCF_033978685.3 Nerophis lumbriciformis | reverse complement strand
ACACCAAATAAGTCACTGGACACGAGACAAAAATACAACATTTCAAGCAGAGCCAACAAATATAGTTTACACTTTTTTCCCCCCCACACTTTATTTTGTACAATTGTATGTAAGAAGTGGGAATACTTTTGTTGAGATTGCTAAATTATCCCATATTGATGTATTTATATATTTTTAACAGATTATCCATCCATCCATTTTCTACCGCTTATTCCCTTTGGGGTCGCGGGGGGCGCTGGAGCCTATCTCAGCTACAATCGGGCGGAAGGCGAGGTACACCCTGGACAAATCGCCACCTAATCGCAGGGCCAACACAGATAGATAGACAGACAACATTCACACTCACATTCACACACTAGGGCCAATTTAGTGTTGCCAATCAATTTATCCCCAGGTGCATGTCTTTGGATATATTTTTTCTATTTGTCTGTTGGTATCGAATCGATATAAAAATGTATGTGTCGCCCCATAGTATCGCCATATGGACTATACTGTAAAGTATTACCCAACAAGAGGAACTGGCTACCGTAAAGTGTGGACTTTTGTTGTAAAGGTGACCAAAGGTAACCCAGTCGTCGAAAAACTGAATTTTAATCCACCACCGAAACATTTGTATCATTTATCGTGCTAATTCATTGTTTTCTATCACTGTAAACGTGATGACATATTTGTACTCAAGAATAACTTGGTTTTGAAGGTGACTTGCCTTGTTTTTAATAGAAGTCGCAAATTCACGAGAAGCGGAAGTTAGCTTCATCGACATGACGTTTGATGTAGGGTAGGTGTTTAATCTCACCTTTTATTTGTCTTTTTGTTGAATTACTCTTTTTTTAATGGCACACGTAGCATTGTAAGTGAGATTGAATATTTTTACCTAACACAAAGTCACCCAATGTTTGATAATACTAAATTAGAGTAAAACTCGTAAGCCATTTGAATAGAAATGAAACGTGTTTTAAGAGCTGGACTGCCACCTAGTGGTATTGTATGGATGTTGCTAGAATTCTTTGTACTGCATTTTGTCTAGGCACTGGAAGCACAAAAAACCCAATCTTGGTTCAAGTAGTTATGTGTTTAACATGGCATGTCTTTGTTATAATTATTAGTGTATGTATGACAGTTATGAATTAATTGTAATAGCCATTGTGAGTGGAGTTTGCATGTTCCTGTGGTTTTGAATGGCTGCATGTCTATATGTCCGGTGTGATTGATTGTACCTCATACCTCACACAGCTGGGATAGGCTCCGGCTCACCACGGAGGACACCTTGGACTGGTGACCAGTCAATCGCAGGATACAAAGTAGGCAAACAACCACTCACAGTTGAACCACTTCCCCATCAGTGACCATAGAAATCTACTCTATGTATTTGAAACGTCAAAGCCCGCCTTTTTTGATTTCACCTTCCATGTATCCCTCCAGACCTTTCTTGTCCTCACTGGTCAGGCAGTCGTGACTTTTTTTCTCTATAACCGTTTTCACCTTTGTGGACATTATCAAGGCGTTTGTCCAAGACTACATGTGACCCCTCTATATGTCCTACTGCCTGATCAGTTGCTGTGGCAACCTCAGACGGAAACGTCCATGGAACTTTGTGGCATTAGTAAGCAAGTACCAGCTTTTTTTTTCTGTTTGCGTTCTAACAGTGTTGGGGGAGAGACGTTTTTGTTTGATCTGAATCCTCAGATGAACAATTAAGATTTAAAATATGAACTCGATTGCCAACATTTTTTGTAGCAGGGGGGATGGACAAAAAATAATATATTACATTTTAGATAGGATTTTTAATAAAGAGGCTAATACAGGCATGTTTTATTGCAGTTTGAGTCACTGCTGTATCAAAGGAACGGTGCAACCTCAAACATATAGTTGTATCGCCCCCTTCTCTTTGTCATCCTCCATTAACGAGCAATTAGCCTGTAAAACAAACACACTCCACTGCGTTTGTTAACAAATCAGCCTTTGTGGAGCTCTGCACGCTACTTAGTGACACGCAAAGTATTGCTACAACAAGGTGTGCTCAGTACGGTACAGTACATCAAAACCAAATTAAGGAACATCAAAAAAGGAGTTTGATAAAGAGCAGCTGCAGCAGTTTATGCAATTTGCATCTTACGCTCTGACAAGAACAAGGCAGTCAATAGCAAAGAAAATAAATGAGCTCACGCACAAATGTAAAAGCTTGTGTATTGTGAAATGACACAGATCACTTTGTTGATTTACCATGTTGACTTAAATGAAACCCCTGGAAAAAATGCTTTTTAATTTTTTTTAATACAACCTTTATTTAACCAGGAAAAATCCCATTGAGATTAAAAACCTCTTCTTCAAGAGAGTCCTGGCCAAGAGGCAGCAAAGTTACACATAAAATCACATTCACATTACACATTAAAATGACAGGATGGACATCAAGTAAAACAGTTACAGATAATTGAGGCTCCTTTAAATGCACTCAGTTTAGATTTAAAAGCATTTAAGGATAACAAATTCAGTCAGCTTCCAGTCTCTTTGTAACATGTTACAAGCACAAGGAGCTGCATAAACAAAAGTTTTTTCCCCCCAGCTCGGTGCGAGCAAAAGAGACAGAGAGCAACAGGTGATCGTTGGATCTCAGAGCATAAAAGTCTGTACTTCTTTGTGAAATCAATGTACAAATGTAATCGGGCAATAGTCCCAGAAGAGCCTTGTAAATAAAAGTGTACCAATGACACTGTCTCCTAGTGGACAGAGAAGGCCATCCCACCCGAGAGTACAAGTCACAGTGGTTTTTGATTGATTGATTGATTGAAATTTTTATTAGTAGATTGCACAGTACAGTACATATTCCGTACAATTGACCACTAAATGGTAACACCCGAATAAGTTTTTCAACTTGTTTAAGTCGGGGTCCACGTAATCAATTCATGGTAAAGTGAGTCACGTCTCTACAGTTTGTGATGAACCTCAAAAAAGCATGGTAAACAGAGTCGACCATCTGAAGACAGGAACAAGTAGCATTCATATAAAAAAAGATCACCAGAGACAAGGCGCTTTTTTACACAAAAAGAAAAACATATTGTATTACGGAAGAAACCCCCCAATGTAAGTTTTAGTTTCTTCACCAGTTTATCAATAAAAGGTTTAAAAGTGAGAGAGTCATCATCAATTAAAACACCAAGGTATTTATATGCATGCACCACTTCTATGACATTCCCTTCAAGAGTGGACACTACCGGTGGAGTATGAAATCAGCAGTCTTGGAAGATGTTCATATTCGGTTGTTTAATTTTGTCGGGGGGGAAAAAAAGAGATAACAGACATGACACAAAAATAGTCATTTCAACTGGCAACTTTCTGGCTTTAAAACATACTAAATTAAACCAAAAAAATAAATGGTGTTAGCTGTTAACAGTTTCATTTTTAGATCAAGCAGAGTGGAAAAATATTTGTAATCATTGAATTCTAAGGAAAGAAATATGAAATCATGAAAAACAAACAAACTCTCCAACACACCACTAGCACTTTGTTGCACCACCTCTGACTATTATACCAGCTTGCAGTCTCTGAGGCATGGACTTAATGAGTGACAAATACAACTTTTCATCAATCTTCCACCAACTTTCTGTGATTGCTCTTGTCAGATCACCTTTGCAGGTTGAAGTCTTGTCATGGACCATTTTCTTCAATTTCCACCACACTTTTTCAATTGGCTTGAGATCCAGACTATTTGCAGACCATGACATTGACCTCATATGTCTTTCTTCAATGAATGTTTTTACAGTTTTTGCTCTATGGCAAGATGCATTGTCATCTTGAAAAATTATGTCATCATCCACAAACCTTTCCATTGATGGAATAGGAGATGTGTCCAAAATGTCAATGTACACTTGAGCGTTTAGCCATGATTGAAACCATGATTTATGTCAACCCACCTTGTGCAACAGTTAAGTGTACGCACTTCTTTCTAACTGCAGACTAATGAACAGATTTAATTGATGCCGGTGTTAGCTTTGCAAATTAATATTTACAGGGTTAATCCATAAAATTTACCTTAGGATTGGGTGATCCCATAATTTTCATTTTGCTTGATCTAAAAATAAAACTGACTACAACAATTTATTTTCCTGATTTCTTTTAGTGTTTTTTAAAGCCAGTAGGTAGCCATATTAAAAGTCTATAGTTCTGTGTCATGTCTGCTATCTGCTTTTTTTCTACAAAATTAAACAACTGAATGATCACCCCCCGTGTATGCTATGCCAGGAGTTGTACATTCTGAGGTTTTGTAGTTATGCAATGTTTCAAATCCATGCACTTTTATGGATAAAGACCTTCGTCTGCCAAATAATTACAAGACATAACAGCAGAGATCAGTGTTGCCACTTTCTCAACTGACAACTTTAGATTATTTGGGGGGGGGGGGGGGGGGGGGTTTACGACTGGTGACGAATCTAGCATTTTTTAGGGTCTTATTGGACACTTTAGAGATTCTACCATGAGTTAGATTTTTTTTTTAAACCTATTTGTTAAAGCAAATTGAGTAAAAGCAACTTAAAACAAAGGCTAAAAAACAGCCCACAATCAAGTCAGTGATTGCGCATAGAAATTAAAGCACATATTGCTTTTGGCATAAAAAAGACAAAATCAAAGCAGAAAATGTGTGTTTGTATTTTTAAACATACTGTACTTGTTTTGCCTGATATGTTTTTTGTATTTTTTTTTCTCGTCTACAATTTACATAAATATTACAAGCACATGCGTCATGGCCAATTATGCAAATTAGACTATGGCTTTATCCAGCTCCCCGACCAATAGTGTGGGAAAGACTGTAATATGCCCTCATTCAACATTAAAAACACAGGCCGTGATTTAAAATCCCCACTAAATGAGAATTTCTTCATCCTTTACCACATTTAACGAGTTCTAATTGGCTGTTGTGTTGAAGTTATTGGCAGTGGACACAGCTGCTGCTCGGCAACAAGGAGCTGTCCCTGAACCCTGAAGAATACGTCTTTTATCGCACTTCTGATGCACTTGGACTTTGTCAACCACTTACTCTACATTATTTCTATTATTACAAAGAAAAATAAATAGCTGAGCGAAAGGAACTGATAGAAACTATTGGATCAAAATGTTGTTGTTGCCGATTGTGTGCATTAAGGCATGTTTCTTTAGTCATTGTTGTGTTTTGTAGCATTCACTGAGCAAAGTAGCACATATCCTTCACCTGTGGGCTGTTTTATAAAATGTAAATACTGTAACAGGACCACCCCTGGCTAAATTACAAACCCCGTTTCCATATGAGTTGGTAAATTGTGTTAGATGTAAATATAAACGGAATACAATGATTTGCAAATCCTTTTCAACCCATATTCAATTGAATGCACTACAAAGACAAAATATTTTATGTTCAAACTCATAACCTTTATTTTTTTTTGCAAATAATAATTCACTCAGAATTTCATGGCTGCAACACGTGCAAAAGTAGTTGGGAAAGGGCATGTTCACCACTGTGTTACATGGCCTTTCCTTTTAACAACACTCAGTAAACGTTTGGGAACTGAGGAGACACATTTTTTAAGCTTCTCAGGTGGAATTATTTCCCATTCTTGCTTGATGTACAGCTTAAGTAGTTCAACAGTCCGGGGGTCTCCGTTGTGTTATTTTAGGCGTCATAATGCGCCACACATTTTCAATGGGAGACAGGTCTGGACTACAGGCAGGCCAGTCTAGTACCCGCACTCTTTTACTATGAAGCCACATTGATGTAACATGTGGCTTGACATTGTCTTGCTGAAATAAGCAGGGGCGTCCATGGTAACGTTGCTTGGATGGCAACATATGTTGCTCCAAAACCTGTATGTACCTTTCAGCATTAATGGCGCCTTCACAGATGTGTAAGTTACCCATGTCTTGGGCACTAATACACCCCCATACCATCACAGATGCTGGCTTTTCAACTTTGCGCCTATAACAATCCGGATGGTTCTTTTTCTCTTTGGTCCGGAGGACACGACGTCCACAGTTACCAAAAACAATTTGAAATGTGGACACGTCAGACCACAGAACACTTTTCCACTTTGTATCAGTCCATCTTAGATGAGCTCAGGCCCAGCGAAGCCGACGGCGTTTCTGGGTGTTGTTGATAAACGGTTTTCGCCTTGCATAGGAGAGTTTTAACTTGCATTTACAGATGTAGCGACCAACTGTAGTTACTGACAGTGGGTTTCTGAAATGTTCCTGAGCCCATGTGGTGATATCCTTTGCACACTGATGTCGCTTGTTGATGCAGTACAGCCTGAGGGATTGAAGGTCACAGGCTTAGCTGCTTACGTGCAGTTATTTCTCCAGATTCTCTGAACCCTTTGATGATATTACGGACCGTAGATGGTGAAATCCCTAAATTCCTTGCAATAGCTGGTTGAGAAAGGTTTTTCTTAAACTGTTCAACAATTTGCTCACGCATTTGTTGACAAAGTAGTGACCCTCGCCCCATCCTTGTTTGTGAATGACTGAGCATTTCATGGAATCTACTTTTATGCCCAATCATGGCACCCACCTGTTCCCAATTTCCCTGTTCACCTGTGGGATGTTCCAAATAAGTGTTTGATGAGCATTCCTCAACTTTATCAGTATTTATTGCCACCTTTCCCAACTTCTTTGTCACGTGTTGCTGGCATCAAATTCTAAAGTTAATGATTATTTGCAAAAAAAAAATGTTTATCAGTTTGAACATCAAATATGTTGTCTTTGTAGCATATTCAACTGAATATGGGTTGAAAATGATTTGCAAATCATAGTATTCAGTTTATATTTACATCTAACGCAATTTCCCAACTCATATGGAAACAGGGTTTGTATACTAATACCTAAAAATGTTCATTATCATTGAATGATTGCATTTTTTTATCACAATTATAATCAGACAAAAACACAGGAATGAGGTGTAACAATATCAATTAAATATTTAAATGATTTCCTACTATTGGCTATGATTTAAATCATTTGGAGGGTTTTTTACCCTCAAAGCTCTCCTGTGTCCAGGGACTATTTTCCCGAATTTGCAAACAATAACAAAAACGACATAAGATTATTTGATAGTAAAAAATATCGATCTAACCACTGTGTTATCGACCTGATCCTATATTGTCTATATTTACATTCAAGAGCTCTACAGTAGCTTGCAATTAGCAAGTGTGTGTCGTGTAGCGTGTTAAGCTATTCCTCGTCCTCCAGTGATAATGAAACTTGTGAGAAACTGAGTTTTTTTTGCTGCCATGAAAGCGAGTGACATTAGCCACTAGCTAGAATGCTACATTGAGTTGAGGATGCGTTCGTTGGCTGTCACTGTCAAATTTGCTTGACATAACATGACTTCAGGGGTAATCAATAGTATTATCTGCTCTATTGTTGGCCAAATCTATATTGTATACAGTATATAGCGCTTGGGGAATACATTGTTCAATAATTAATTTTTTTAGTCAATTTTGGTGCAAATGTAATATGAATTAGCAAATATGGGATCGAACCCAACAAGTTTAGGGAAATTTACTAATATATTCTTATCAGTGACAGAGCAGGAAGAGGCTAGGAATATGTTTGTGGTAAAATGTCATATTAAGCACCTTGTCATTCATTAGTTGACATTTTGCATGCGCCTTTTCATACAAAATGAGGCTCCAAACGGATGTCAGGGCCCTACGCACAATGTGTGATCTGCGTATATGTTGAAATATTCATAAAGTGAGTTCTGTCATCATTTGCCCTGTTAAACTTTTGATACATCTTGTTAAAAATAATGTTCTATTGAGATGTTTGTACGGTGTGATCTGCGCATATGCAGAAATATTCATAAAGTGAGTGCTGTCATCATTTGCCCTGTTAAACTTTTGATACATCTTGTTGAAAATACATTTCTATTGAAATGTTTGCAGAGTCCAGTGATAAACCTATGTCAAGGTGACCTACTATCACACATACTTAAAGAAACGTATATGTGTCATGTTCACATTCCCACTCACCTTGCTGATAAGTCAAGTTGTCTCTTCTAATTTCTGTGAGAATGAGATATAATTTCCAAAAAGTGGTATATTATTGCAATATTATCATCTCCTCTATATGAGCCTTATTACTTATCCGGTGTCAGTGTGTGTGAAAAAAGACAGATGGTTCAGATATCAGCTTGTACTTTGGAGCTAACTCTAATCACAGATTGCCCAAACTTTGTGGTTCCTGGCCAAGCATGTATACGAACAGTGAAACAAAATGAATTGCATCAAATGTTACATTAAATAGTTTTGGAAATAATATTCTATTGAGGTAGTATTATACGGGATGAATTGGTAAATTGATATCAAAGCTGAGCTGCTTTGTTTTTTGTGACGTCACACAGGTGGGTCACATGACAGACCGTGACGTCAAACGGATTAGGCTGCCTTAAATATTATTGAAAGACAGATGACATGGTAAGTGTTTATTTGGACTCATTGACTCGTTTTTTTGTGTTTTTAAGATGTAGTTTGATTATTTAACGTGTGTTGTGACTACACGTTAAACTGTGACGTAAATATGTTTGCAACTAACTAATTAATGAGTTCTCCCCGGATTCTTTGCTAGGGTACTAATACGACTGTTTGAGTTAGCTGTCTGACGCTAGCTATGCGATGCTATATTGACATAACAATACAATAATGACAATATACTGTTCGTGGGCATTATTAATGTTATAATGACCAGCATATGGTCACATATATACAGTGCGTGTTATAAAAGTGTGTTTTATATTCGTTGTGAACATTGCTAGCTTAGCATGCCAACACACTGGCGACATTAAGCACCTTCAATGAGCATGTCATCAATTGTTCGAACAAGCACTTCATATTCGTGTTGCTACCATGATATAATACAGTTTATAATATAGTTTCCTATGTGTTTTTTATCTTCAAAATGATGAATGAACGCTAGATGTTCGGTCAGGGAATATGGAACTTACTTCCTGGTTGGTAGTTTGAACATTCCGCCCTCAGTCCAGCTGACTCATTTTAAAGACAACATCAACAACACTAAAATGATAGTTATGCTCTTTATAAAGCATGTCTTTTTTTGTGTGACTCATTGTTATGTTCTTTTAAAAAATCGTATGAATTGTCTCTCATTTTTTGAAATATTGAAAAATGATCTGGGACAGCTCTTATAAAGTCATATTCATAAGACAACGAATACAAATATAGAGCAACCGTTTTAAAATCAGTGCAGCTGAAGTATTTATGTTTGTAGTGTATTTTAATCCCAATTGTACACAATCCTTCCAATCGAGGGCAGCACGGCGGTAGAGGGTTTAGTACGTCTGCCTCACAATACGAAGGTCCTGAGTAGTCCTGAGTTCAATCCCGGGCTCGGGATCTTTCTGTGTGGAGTTTGCATGTTCTCCCCGTGACTGTGTGGGTTCCCTCCGGGTACTCCGGCTTCCTCCCACCTCCAAAGACATGCACCTGGGGATAGGTTGATTGGCAACACTAAATTGGCCCTAGTGTGTGAATGTGAGTGTGAATGTTGTCTGTCTATCTATGTTGGCCCTGCGATGAGGTGGCGACTTGGCCAGGGTGTACGCCGCCTTCCGCCCGATTGTAGCTGAGATAGGCTCCAGCGCCCCCCGCGACCCCGAAGGGATTAAGCGGTAGAAAATGGATGGATGGATGTACACAATCCTTCCAATCGAGGGCAGCACGGTGGAACAGGGGTTAGTGCATTTGCCTCACAATACGAAGGTCCTGGGTTCGATCCTGGGCTCGGGATCTTTCTGTGTGGAGTTTGCATGTTGACTGCATGGGTTCCGTCCGGGTAACCTCCAAAGGGAATAGGTTGATTGGCAACACTAAATTGGCCCGAGTGTGTGAATGTTGTCTGTCTATCTGTGTTGGCCCTGCGATGAGGTGGCGACTTGTCCAAGGGTGTACCCTGCCTAACGCCCGAATGCAGCTGAGATTGGCTCCAGCACCCCCCGCGACCCCAAAAAGACGCAAGCGGTAGAAAATGGATAGATGGATGGGCTTCCCATCGGACAGCAGTCTATTTTATGGCAGCGGTGGGTTGCTTGCACAAGACATAGCCGCCTGGAAGTGCTTTTTCACGTCGGAGCAAATTTCTCTTCAACACGTTTGTTTTTTTTTCCTGTTTTTTTTTTAAAGAGTATCTTAAGGTGTCTGATTACTCATTAAATACATTGCGAAGTTAGCGATACCTAATCCTCCTGCTCCCTCTTATTCTCTGGCAGGCCAGCTGCGTTTTAATGTGTTTATGAGCGAGCGTGAACGAGTAGCACCAGATCAATTTGCGGCAGTCAATGTCTTAGTGGTGAATCATGAATGTGTCTGAAACACTGGTATGACTTGACTTCAGGGGTAATCAATTTAGTAAGACTTAAAATACAGTATGTCACAAATGTGAGTATTTATGTATACATAGTGCAATTGTTTAGTGTGCAAAATGTATTATTTATTATACATTTTTAGTAGTTTTATTAAGTTGTATTTTTGTTACTGTATGTAAAAATCTGCAGTGCAATCACATAATTTCCCCATTGTGGGATAAATAAATTTGATACTATCATATCCTACTAGGGGTGTTCCGAATCGCAAGCCTTATATATTACGATTCTGAATCAATTAAAAATTTTCAAGAATCAATTTAAAAAATATATATTTTACAGGCCACCTCCACGCTTACTCAGTGCGCGTATACGGCCAAGAGGAGCTTTTTTTTTTAACCTGTTTTATAAATGCTTTATTATAATTTAGATAAATATTTTGCAAGAATTGGGTCGATTCGAGGTTGCTGTTAAACCGAGAATCGATTCTGAAAAGCCTCGTCACCATTCAAATTGGAATTGAATCGTGAGTTGTTGAAAAATGTACATCCCAAGACAATACTTTAAAACATATACTTGGCTATACTGTTAAGTAGTCAGTGTACAGCTGTAGAGCAGTACAAACTGTTCGCCGCGGTGTCCGACACGTCGATCGCCGCAGTGGGCGGAGTCAGGACGGCGGCGGCACTCGGACTCGTTCTCCTTGCTGCACCACTGGAATTGAGTAAAAAAAACAATTATTGCTTAAATAGATTGGGACACAAGTGATTACAAAAATGATTTTGTCTTTCTATGTTAAAACATGTCATTGGTAGTGTCATGGCCTGGGGCTGCATGAGTGCTGCCGGCACTTGAGGGATACATGGACTACAAAATGTACTGTGACTGAGACACACAATTAGCTGCTAGCCGCCTGTCAGCCGGAGACAAAAAATGAAAATTGTCTGTCAACAACCGGCATTAAAATATATAGCTTGGCAATGGACAATCACATACTTTTTTACGAAAATCATCCGATATCAGTAGGCACGTCCCTAATCTAAATCCATAAACTAGAACATAGCATCAGGAGGATGGTTTTTAATTGTGAAGTTGCAACATCATCATTCTTGAATATACCTTGTAGCGTACCCCACCTTTTTCCTGTTAGACTACATATCTCATCTGTTCATGCACTTGAGGGTGTGACAGTTTATTTTTTACTGCACTCTTTTCCAGCATTATATATATTTGTTATTGTGTTTTTCTTTTCGCCTCTTCTGTAAGCTAATGAAACACATTGGTGTGAGTTTGTGCTACATTCTGTATTTGTCTGCTGTAAATCAGTGAATGTCAGTGCATGTGCAGACATGAAGCCCCTGTCATTCTTGTAAATCCACATTGTGGAGTGGTGATGTAACGTGCAGCTTCTTTTTCCTGTTTCCAGTCCCGAGTTGGGTCCACAAAGTATAACCCAGGAATGAAGCGACACCTGATTTCTGGTTTAGTTTAGACAAAGTGTCCCGTGGCATGGCCCTGGAGACGTCCCCATTTCCCAACCGGTGTGCTGCCGGCGTCCATGCGGCGGGATGGGTTTTGATTCTACCTTGCTTCTGGTTTCTTGACCGCCTCATCGCCGTGTGCAAGTCGACCACGCTGGAGCAGACGCACAGACAAGAGGAGGAATGCTACCTCCACCCCCTCAAGGTCGTCTTCGGCTCTATCACCTTCCTTATTCTGTTTCTCTTGACGGCGCCCATAGCCTTGCTGGGTTTTCTGCTGTGGGCACCGCTGCAAGCGTGGCGCAGACCCTTCTGCTACCACCGAGATGCGACGTCGCTGCAGTGTGAGACCCACAGTGGCTTTGAGCTAGAAGGAAAGGCATCGTTTGGCTTTGCATCAGCCAACTTGTGTCTTCTCCCCGACAGCCTCGCTCGCTTTAACAACCTGGGACACACTCAGCGCAGGGCTCTTGCTATTGGCGAGTGCATAGCGCAGGGCGTGGGCCGTCCCAACATCCGCATCTTTATCGACTCCCCCAGCAGCTGCAGTACTCTTAGCCCCTCCAACAGTATTGTCCGCGCGCTTAATTCCTCCTCATGTAGTGCCACAGACAGACAGACTGCGCCCCCCGAGAGTGATGTATTTGGAGTAAAGGCCTGCAACGGAGCGGTTTATGTACCTTGTGGAGATACAAAGGAGCCGTCTGCTGAGTTACCATCCATCCAGCACAACTCCAACCACAACGCTAACCAGCAGGGGCCAACAGGTCAGCGCAGGGCACCTCGTGCTTTACTCTCCCAGGGTCTTGGCCAACAGGGTGATGTGCCCTGGGAAGTGTCAACGTTGTTTCCTGCCAATGTGGACATTCTTTGCTTAGAGGAGGTGTTCGATAAAAGGGCCGCACAAAAACTCACCTGTACGCTGAGTCCTTTTTTTGGGCACATACTCTATGACATTGGAGGATACGCCTGCCAACCACCGTGCAGCTGTTCCACTTTCAAGTTCTTCAATAGCGGCCTCTTCCTTGCCAGCCGATTTCCCATCCAGGAGGCTGAGTACCACTGCTTTCCGAACAGCCGAGGGGAAGACGCGCTGGCTGCCAAGGGCCTCCTCGCCGCTAAGGTACGATTTTACCGAAAGCATCTTTTGTTAACTTTAGTCGGAGAAGTCACAGGATTATTTATCCACACTATTCTGGGCCTGTGGTTGGTATTTGTATTAATAAAAACATGATCCCACAGGAAATAATAGAATTACCCTGAATACGCAATTTAAAACGCTGTATAAATAACCGCCTGCTGATTTTTAAGATCATTTACACGTCATTGTCTTATGCCACTATATTAGAGAACAGATATCAACCAAGTCAGCTGTGTTCATCTTACTATATTCTTATTCTTCCTAATATTGGGTAGATACCACAGTGGTTAGAGCCATAGTTTTTACTATCCAAAATACTTTTTTTTTTTTTGGATTGCTTATAAACATTGTCTGATTATAATTGTGATAAATAAAACATGTGATCATGTAATGATCTGGGAAATGTGGAGTATCCGCATTGGTTTGACCAATATTGCCTCTGTAACCACTTGGTATTGGATCAATACCCACGTTTGTTGTATCACCCAAAACTAATGTAAAGTATCCAAACAGATATAATAAGTGCTTACTATATTGTTACAGAAGTGTAGTTAGAACCATGTTATACCTGAAAGTAACCAGATATTAACAGTAAATTAGTAAGTAGATTGATTAAATAGTTTTAAGAAGTAATACAACCGGAAATCAGGCAATATGTTACTGCTTGCGTCAGATGCCAAATTAAGAGCCTTTGTAACCCATTCTGAAATGGTTCTATTATCATTTACATACCAAATATATTGTGATATATTTTGTTATCGCAGGAGGCTGCAATATATATCACAATATAGATATTAGGCCATATTGCTCATCCCTTATACTACTACATATATTTTTACTAACAAACTACAGTAATCCCTCATTTATCACTGTTAATTGGTTCCGGACATGACCGTGCTAAATGAATTTTTGCGAAGTAGAAATCATTAATTGTAATCAAATGTTTTCATAGCTGCAGCATATACAAGTGTTTATGACCTTCTAAATGCATTTTCTAACACTATGAGAGCCCTCTCGACATGAAATAACACCCTTTAGTAACTTTTACACTCACATAAAAGGATGTGGCGGGCTCGATCTGGCCCCCGAGCCTTGAGTTTGACACCTGTGAACTATATAGACAGTTTCATTATGATGTGTTTTGTTAGCAAGTGTGAACATGTCAAATAAAAAAAAATAAAAAAAACAACCTCTAAAGTCATATGTGTTGGTCCAAATGTACTTGTGGCGGGCCGCCAGGGTTAAATGAATGTATGGAAAACACTGTTGATATCTTGTCCTTGCATCATAGGTGACACAACTAATTAGTGTAACATCTCAATAGTTAATTTTTGTTTTAGAATGTGCTCAATGCCCAAAAAATTATTGGGACTTACCTCTGAATTTATTGATAATCTTATTTATCTCACAATATGAAATACAACTTATTTCACTAATTATTATTTATTTATTTTAATGTTATTATTTATGGAGTATATTGGGAATAAATTGAGAACAGGAAGTGAACAAAAGTGTTAGCAATTGCTATGTAATGGAAAGGGGGTAGGATTAAATAAGCTCTGCTTCTTCCTACTCCTTTTTAAACATGTTGATAAGAGGAACTGGAAATTGTGATGTGTTACGTTGTAACTGTATGCATGTTTGAAATAAACTCAAACTAATACCAATACAATCTAACATTTGTATCCTTAGGTGGTGATCGGGAAGAACCAGAAGCAGAAGAAAGTAGTTGGTTATTTTAACTGTATACACCTCCATGCACCAGAAGGTACATTTTCATCATCACTGAACTGCAACAGAAATCAACACAAGCGAGACGTGCTGAGAGTCTTTATGAATCAGGTGAAGGAGAGATCCGCTGTGAGCAATTAAACATGGTCACCAAGTGGATCGGGGACTTCCAAGCAGCCAACAGGCAGTCCGACGAGGAAGTGGCTTTTGATGTACTCTGTGGCGACTTTAACTTTGACAACTGCTCACCAGGTAGGTGTTTGTCTCCTTGCGCAATTTATTCTCCATTTCCGCCCCCCAAATAATCCACTTGAGTGTAGAACTGTTTTTCTGTCTTTCTAGATGACACTTTGGAACAGAACCACTGCCTCTTTGAGGAATACAAAGACCCTTGCAGGGCAGGACCAGGGAAAGAGAAGCCCTGGGTCATTGGTGCGTACATTTAACTATTTTAGTACGGTATTATGAGAGCATGGAAGAAGCAACTGTATTCTATTGCTTTATGGTAATTCCTGTGTTACAGGTACTCTACTAGAGCAGCCGACACTGTATGATGAGTGTGTAAACACTCCAGAAAACCTACAAAGGTACAATTAAGTTGTTTACTCTCTGAATATCAATAAGATGGTACCTCGGTTTTCATACGCCCCACTTCTCGTATGATTTGGTTTTCGGACCACCAACTATTACATGTAAAAAGCTGGTAAGGATGTAACGATAAACAGTATTATTGGCAAACGCGGTAAAACTGACTTGACGGTTAATATTACTGTTTTAAAACTGATCGATGCAGTAACTGCACTTTTATAAACTCACGAACTGACCATAGCTTAAATGCTACCATTAAAACAAGAGATATGAACATCTTTCCCCATTAAGAAAAGACATGCCCCAATCTAAACTTATATAAACACATTGGTGTTTGAGCAACTAAGATACTCAAATTTGTACATTGAATCGACAAGCTGTGCTCTCTTAGAACAGAATGATCGTTCTATACTCTGAGGAATACGAGACAAAATGTTTTTAAGGTGCGTTCAAGGACCGCTGAACAAAGTAGGACGCCACCACGCCCGCCAGAAATAATATATAATTATAATACATTTTATTTGTTTTGTACTTTCCATGTAAATAAATCTAAAAGTGCTCCAATATTTAAAACAATAAAAGCTTAGCCATTAAAAAGATAAAATACTAAGACTAAAACACTATCAGTGAAGCATAAGAAACACAAAACATGCAAAATAGTGGCTTTTCTAGCAGTGTGTCATCTATTTATTTGAGTTATTTCCAAAAAAGAAATAACTCGGTCAAAAGATTTTAGTGTGTATAAGTATTTTTTGAGCACATTAAAAAATACCGCAATAATGATGGTAACCATGATCATTTTAGTCAGGATAACTGTGATATGAATTAATAGATAAATAAATCCCTACGAGCTAGTTTAGCTTTTTTGCGTGCAATGTCTCTATGCTTCTTTTGTATTGAGTACGACTGGAAAATAAGTCCGTATGAGACCAAAGAAAGTAGCTAATGCAAGCAAAGAAGGTGAAAACACTATTTAATTCGAGAAATAACTCCAATAACCATTTTCTGAACGTAAAACTAATAATTCTCTATAAAATGATTTATATTTTTGGGTGTCAGGAGCGGATCAATTAGATTGACATGATTTCTTATGGAAAAAAATTATTTATTTTTTGTCTGACATTGTGGAACTGATTACTAATGCAAACCGAGGTACCAAAATGCCAACAGAAATACTTCCTTTGTCTAATTCTGTGTTTTTGTGCAGAACTTTAGAGAGTGAGATGCTCAGAAAGAGTTACATCTCCCCTCCCGTTCCTGCCACAGGCTCACCATTGGTTTACCCTGAAACTGACCAGCCGTGGATTGGTCGCAGGATTGATTATATCCTGTTCCGGGAAAAGTCCATTTCAAAGCACTGCCAAACAGTAAGTCGATGCACTTAGCGTTTTTTTCTTTTCTTAAACCAGTCAATTGAAGTAACAATACTTGGTGATAGCACATTTGCATGTTGTCATGAAACGGATGAGTTTTATAAAGTGTGAACTTTCTCCTTATAGGAAGTGGAAGAGGTATCGTTTATAACCCAGCTGGCTGGCCTGACAGACCATATCCCTGTGGGCTTAAGACTACATGTAACAATGGACTCCTGATGGCGTTAGAACACCATGTCATGTTCAGAAAAGGGAACAAAATGTACAAATGTACATTGCTGAAAAGCCACAATAATTTGATGTTTACATATTTTGATTAGAGAATTATTGCTGATGCACTCACACATCAAACCTATGTGAAACATCTCAGGTGGTATTAATAATATATGGGTTTGTCTGGGTACGCGATGTATCTAATGTTGTACATTAAGGCTTTTTCTAGATTTTGTACATGTACTGTTTTTATAATTCACTACGGGAATAAACATACCATTTTTTTTACAATGCCATTCTCTTTTGCTAAAGTTAACACTTACAAAGCACATTTAAATGCATGAATTATTCTTAATGAGGCTGAATTACCCCCAAAAAATCCTGGTTTCTACTCTTATTTGTGCCATCCATCCATTTTCTATACTGCTTGTCCTCACTCAGTGGAGCTGGAGTCTGTCCCAGCTAACTTCTGGTCACCAGGCAATCACAGGGCTATGGAGGTTAATTTGTGCCTTTCTTTGGAGACTGAATTTATGTAACTGATTTTTTTGCATTTGAATTTTGTGAACTTACATTTTTTACATCAACTTAGGCTGACAATTTATTTGAATAAAAAGTTGTGGGCAAAATTTGTGTTTAAAAATTCAATATGTAAATTTCCGTGTTTAAAAATGATGTGTTAAAACAAAGAACTGTAGAAAAATTCAGGGCTGAACTATGAACAGTGGCTTTTTAAATCAACTTATGCAGACAATGCGCTATAGCTCAGTTGGTAGAGTGGCCGTGCCAGCAACTTGAGGATTCCAGGTTCGATCCCTGCTTCCGCCATCCTAGTCAATGCCGTTGTGTCCTTGGGCAAGACACTTTACCCACCTGCTCCCAGTGCCACCCACACTGGTTTAAATGTAACTTAGATATTGGGTTTCACTATGTAAAGCGCTTTGAGTCACTAGAGAAAAGCGCTATATAATTCACTTCACACTTCACTATAATTCACTTCAATTTATTTGAATAAAGAATTATGGGGAAAATTTGTGTTTAAAAATGCAGTATTTAAATTTCAGTGTATAAAACATTTAGTGTAAAAAAAAATGAAATGTGTAAAAATTCAGTACTCAAATATTTGTTGCTTCAAGACTCACGGTAAATTAAAACTGAAGCTAACGATCCTCTCAGAAAAGCCAATGAGGAGCTTCAGTCTTAATTTATATTTAAATATATATGTGTATATATATATATAAACACTTTTTCAACAAAACATAATTTTTGTACACACAAATTGTGCTCACGGACAAGCGGTAAAAAATGGATGGATGGATGGAAATTGTCATAATTTGATGTAAAAAACTAAATCAGTTTACACAAAAACACCAACAAAAATCAGTTACACAAATTGAGACACAAATGAACCTCCATACAGAGCACATAAAGACTAAACCATTCTTATCTTTGCCAAGCAGTGAGGAAAACAGAAAATATGCAAAGTCTACCTACAGATATTTTCATTTGTGATATAAGACCAACTGACGTGCTGTACCTCCCTTTATACCTATATTTATTTTAGAAGCAACACAATTTTGGGGGCATGTTTTGTACATTATAAATTGTTATAGTACAACAGTAGTGTGTGTGTGTGTGTGTGTGTGTGTATATATATATATATATATATATATATATATATATATATATATATATATATATATATATATATATATATATATATATATTTATTTCAGTTTCGGTCATTATCAGAACCTAATCGCTAGGAGGCGATATGCATCTGCGTGCGCATCTACTGTGTCACTCATCAAACGAAGAAGAAATTAGAGCCAATAACAATCTTAGACGCTTTTATGCTTCCGGTTTCCAGACCTTGGCGTTGCTCGTTGAAGGTGTCGTCCACCGAATTGTATTTATTCATAATAATGAACATTTTTACACGCATAAACGCACTATTATGTCAAAGTAGAGTATTACTAGAACACACTAGTGTCTTAGCCAGAGTATGTTCTGGCCATAAAGTTCTTGACCGACATGTTAGTACTAATTTAGCCTCACGTCCGCTAATGCATCGCACATCCGTTTGTCATATTTTGAGCAAAATATGTTTTTCGGACGTCGACGTCGGGAGAAGCAACTCGACGACGAGCACTGATGTTATCCCAGATGACTCACGGAAGCCGGAGAGCGACTTTAATGACAACCGTCACCTGAGCCAAAGTAAGTTAAACCAGTTTTATTAGATTACATCAAGTGGAAGAAGGCAATATGATCGTGATAGCAAAATCATGTCAATTTGTGTGCTAGACAGTGAAGCAGCTTCGCAAATAATCATTCTGTGGGTGTGGATAAATCATGCAAATTGCTGTGTTAATAACAAAGTCATTTTTCCAAATTTCATATTTTCATTAATTGCAAAGTTTTCTGAAGCAAGTAAGGCTTTTTGTGCAATTCATATTTTGTGTGTTAAAGAGTTCAAATCTCCTATTTGACTTGAATTGAATTACGTGAAACTGTAATGCACAAAATTAACCGCTAGATTTCGCCACTACTAAACGCCATACGTAGAATATAATCGAATACAATGAATTTTAGTCCCGCATTGTGCATAATCACACATACTTGCCAACCCTGAGACCTCCGAATTCGGGAGATGGGGGATGGGGGCGTGGTTAAGAGGGGAGGAGTATATTTACAGCTAGAATTCACCAAAAGTCAAGTATTTCATATATATATATATATATATATATATATATATATATATATATGTATATATATATATATATATATATATATATATATATATATATATATATGTATGTATGTATGTATGTATGTATGTATGTATATATATATATATATCAGTGACGTGCGGTGAGGTTGATGGCTGGTGAGGCACGTGTACTGACTTCATCACAGTCAGATTTACAAACATATGAACCCTAAAGAGTATCTTATTCACCATTTGATTGGCAGCAGTTAACGGGTTATGTTTAAAAGCTCATGCCAGCATTTTTCCCTGCTTGGCACTCAGCATCAAGGGTTGGAATTGGGGGTTATTAAATCACCAAAAATTATTCCCGGGCGCGGCACCGCTGCTGCCCACTGCTCCCCTCACCTCCCAGGGGGTGATCAAGGGGATGGGTCAAATGCAGAGGACAAATTTCATTACACCTAGTGTGTGTGTGACAATCATTGGTACTTTAACTTAACTTTAACTTTACACATACAAACTGTAGCACACAAAAAAGCACGTTTAATTAAAAAAAACGTTATTATGGTCTTACCTTTACTTATAAAATAAGTCCATGAGCCGCTGTTGTGCTGGATTAATGCACACCCTGACGAGAGTGTTATATCAACTAAAGCTCTCACTTAAACTTTCCACGTGCAAGATTGAATCTATTTAAAAAAGTGTAACCGAGGGTTTATAAATGTCGCCTATACTGTATGAAACTACAAAATAACAAACACGGAGGCTCCAGTTTACACGAGGACCACTTTATTTACCTTCTTTCAAAAACTTCCGCTCAATTCCAATGTGTCATCACTTCCGCTCTTAGCGCCTTCAAAATAAGAGCTCAAGGCATATACTGTATAACAGCGCATAACAGGAACTTAACATCACAAAGAGGAAAGCCCATAAAAATAGGTTACAAAAGTTATTTAATAAGAAGCAAAAAAGTGCAAAAACAATAATGTTCGTGTTGGAGGAGTTGTGAATTAGGTACACCTGCAGTCTGCAGGTGTACCTAATGTTGTGGCCTGCAGTCATTCACAACTCCTCCAACACGAACATTATTGTTTTTGCACTTTTTGGCTTCTTATGAAATAACTTTTTTAAATAGATTCAATCTTGCACGTGGAAAGTTTAAGTGTGGGCTTTAGTTGATATAACACTCCCGTCAGGGGTTGCCGTGCATTCTACGGCGGGCGTGCAGGAGGCGAGCCTCAGCCAGTGCGTCTTTTGCAGCCGTTTTATGATCGCTCAGCACAAGAAATACTTTACACACATACAGTTGTTGACAAAATACACTGTACATTATATACCTCAGCTAACTAAACTATGGAAATGTATAATATAATTCATATAGCAATACGGTCTCACTGCACAGCAGGCCAGCAGTTAGCCGAGTCCGCAATCCATGTTGAGGCACAAATGAGTGACGTGCCTCAACTGGCTGCTGTTCACCGCACCGTCCCTTCTCAGTATTTGAACGGCAAATGTGAAAATTCAGCGATTTTAAATAAAAATAATCTAAAACGGGTGAAGTTAAATGGAAAATAACTTTATAGTATAATCACTGGATACATATAACAATTTAATAAAAAAAAAAAAATTTCCTCACCTGCCTCTAGTGACTGCACGTCACTGATATATATATATATATATATATATATATATATATATATATATATATATATATATATATATATATATATAGTAGCCCGGGCGTTTATTTCACAAAATCGATTTTGGAGACAGGCGTTTAAAAGAAGCAGGCGATTATTTGCACAAGGCTTTTATTTATTTTTGCACCAGCCTGCACCAGGCCATTATTTGGTTACAATGGTTACTGTCCAGTATTTTTTTTTCGTACAAAAAAACTTTAAATGTAAAAGTTATTGTAAACATACAAACAAAAAAACAAGAGATCAACATGAGGTAGGCTATCAAAAGACAAGAGATCAACAAGGCCTCAACATGGCACTAGTGCAACAATTGTCAAATAGAATACCAATACTAAAAATAAATAAACTTTTTAAATAAAGCAGCCTACCGGGAAAAATACAATTATGGTACCAAGTACTCAAGTATAAAACCATCCATCCATCCATCCATCTTCTTCCGCTTATCCGAGGTCGGGTCGCGGGGGCAGCAGCTTAAGCAGGGAAGCCCAGACTTCCCTCTCCCCAGCCACTTCGTCCAGCTCCTCCCGGGGGATCCCAAGGCGTTCCCAGGCCAGCCGGGAGAGATAGTCTTCCCAGCGTGTCCTGGGTCTTCCCCGTGGCCTCCTACCGGTCGGACGTGCCCGAAACACCTTCCTAGGGAGGCGTTCGGGTGGCATCCTGACCAGATGCCCGAACCACCTCATCTGGCTCCTCTCGATGTGGAGGAGCAGCGGCTTTACTTTGAGCTCCCCCCGAATGACAGAGCTTCTCACCCTATCTCTAAGGGAGAGCCCCGCCACTCGGCTGAGGAAACTCATTTCGGCCGCTTGTACCCGTGATCTTGTCCTTTCGGTCATGACCCAAAGCTCATGACCATAGGTGAGGATGGGAACGTAGATCGACCGGTAAATCGAGAGCTTTGCCTTCCGGCTCAACTCCTTCTTCACTACAACGGATCGATACAGTGTCCGCATTACTGAAGACGCCGCACCGATCCGCCTGTCGATCTCACGATCCACTCTTCCCCCACTCGTGAACAAGACTCCGAGGTACTTGAACTCCTCCACTTGGGGCAAGATCTCCTCCCCAACCCGGAGATGGCACTCCACCCTTTTCCGGGAGAGAACCATGGACTCGGACTTGGAGGTGCTGATTCCCATCCCAGTCGCTTCACACTCTGCTGCGAACCGATCCAGTGAGAGCTGAAGATCTTGGCCGGAGGAAGCCATCAGGACCACATCATCTGCAAATAGCAGAGACCTAATCCTGCAGCCACCAAACCAGATACCCTCTACGCCCTGACTGCGTCTAGAAATTCTGTCCATAAAGGTTATGAACAGAATCGGTGACAAAGGGCAGCTTTGGCGGAGTCCAACCCTCACTGGAAACGTGTCCGACTTACTGCCGGCAATGCGGACCAAGCTCTGACACTGATTATACAGGGAGCGAACTGCCACAATAAGACAGTCCGTTACCCCATACTCTCTGAGCACTCCCCACAGGACTTCCCGGGGTACACGGTCGAATGCCTTCTCCAAGTCCACAAAGCACATGTAGACTGGTTGGGCAAACTCCCATGCACCCTCAAGGACCCTGCCAAGAGTATAGAGCTGGTCCACAGTTCCACGACCAGGACGAAAACCACACTGTTCCTCCTGAATCCGAGGTTCGACTATCCGGCGTAGCCTCCTCTCCAGTACACCTGAATAGACCTTACCGGGAAGGCTGAGGAGTGTGATCCCACGATAGTTGGAACACACCCTCCGGTTCCCCTTCTTAAAGAGAGGAACCACCACCCCGGTCTGCCAATCCAGAGGTACCGCCCCCGATGTCCACGCGATGTTGCAGAGTCTTGTCAACCAAGACAGCCCCACAACATCCAGAGCCTTAAGGAACTCCGGGCGGATCTCATCCACCCCTGGGGCCTTGCCACCGAGGAGCTTTTTAACTACCTCGGCAACCTCAGCCCCAGAAATAGGAGAGCCCACCTCAGATTCCACAGGCCCTGCTTCCTCATAGGAAGGCGTGCTGGTAGGATTGAGGAGGTCTTCGAAGTATTCTCTCCACCGATCCACAACATCCGCAGTCGAGGTCAGCAGAGCACCATCCCCACCATACACGGTGTTGACACTGCACTGCTTCCCCTTCCTGAGGCGGCGGATGGTGGTCCAGAATTGCTTCGAAGCCGTCCGGAAGTCGTTTTCCATGGCTTCCCCGAACTCCTCCCATGTCCGAGTTTTTGCCTCTGCGACCGCTGAAGTCGCAGACCGCTTGGCCTGTCGGTACCTGTCCGCTGCCTCAGGAGTCCTATGAGCCAAAAGAACCCGATAGGACTCCTTCTTCAGCTTGACGGCATCCCTCACCGCCGGTGTCCACCAACGGGTTCTAGGATTACCGCCACGACAAGCACCAACTACCTTGCGGCCACAGCTCCAATCAGCCGCCTCGACAATAGAGGCGCGGAACATGGTCCATTCGGACTCAATGTCCAGCACCTCCCTCGTGACATGTTCAAAGTCGTTCCGGAGGTGGGAATTGAAACTCTCTCTGACAGGAGACTGCCAGACGTTCCCAGCAAACCCTCACAATGCGTTTGGGCCTGCCAGGTCTGTCCGGCATCCTCCCCCACCATCGCAGCCAACTCACCACCAGGTGGTGATCGGTAGAAAGCTCCGCCCCTCTCTTCACCCGAGTGTCCAAAACACGAGGCCGCAAATCCGATGACACAACTACAAAGTCGATCATGGAACTGCGGCCTAGGGTGTCCTGGTGCCAAGTGCACATATGGACACCCTTATGTTTGAACATGGTGTTCGTTATGGACAATCTGTGTCGGGCACGAAAGTCCAATAACAAAACACCGCTCGGGTTCAGATCCGGGCAGCCATTCTTCCCAAACACGCCTCTCCAGGTTTCACTGTCGTTGCCAACATGAGCATTGAAGTCCCCCAGTAGCACGAGGGAATCACCCGGGGGAGCACTCTCAAGTACTCCCTCGAGTGAATCCAAAAAGGGTGGGTACTCTGAACTGCGGTTTGGCGCGTAAGCGCAAACCACAGTCAGGACCCGTTCCCCCACCCGAAGGCGGAGGGAAGCTAACCTCTTGTCCACCGGGTTGAACTCCAACGTACAGGCTCTGAGCCGGGGGGAAACAAGAATTGCCACCCCAGCCCGTCACCTCTCACTGCCGGCAACGCCAGAGTGGAAGAGAGTCCAGCCCCTCTCGAGAGAACTGGTTCCAGAGCCCTTGCTGTGCGTCGAAGTGAGTCCGACTATATCTAGCCGGAACTTCTCCACCTCACGCACTAGCTTAGGCTCCTTCCCCCCCCAGCGAGGTGACGTTCCACGTCCCAAGAGCTAGCTTCTGTAGCCGAGGATCGGACCGCCAAGTGCCCTGCCTTCGGCTGCCGCCCAGCTCACATCGCACCCGACCTCTATGACCCCTGCTATGGGTGGTGAGCCCATTGGAGGGGGGACCCACGTTGCCTCTTCGGGCTGTGCCCAGCCGGGCCCCATGGGGACAGGCCCGGCCACCAGGCGCTCGCCATCGTGCCCCACCTCCGGGCCTGGCTCCAGAGGGGGGCCCCGGTGACCCGCGTCCGGGCGAGGGAAATCTGGGTCTTTGTTTTTTATTATTCATGGAGGTCTTCGAGACATTAGGACATGAGCGGTTATTTGCCCAAAGGTGTTTTGGTAATTTACGGTATATATATATATATATAATTTATTTTTTTATATATATATATATATATTTCATTTTTTATATATATATATAAATAAAATAAATACTTGAATTTCAGTGTTCATTTATTTACACATATACACACACATAACACTCATCTACTCATTGGCTATTTGGACAGAGGCGGTTATTAGGAAGAGGTGGTTAATTCACAAAATGGGGTCAGTATAAAACCCACCATCAAAACAGAACAATAATACTGTCACTTAAATAAAATAAAGGCTACAGTACTCAAAGTTTTAAATAAAGCAGCATACAGGAAAAATAAAAGTATGGTACCAAGTACTCTATAAAGCCATCAAAACAATAATACTGCAGCGAACGCAACCCCAGTAGCATTTTAATCCAAATTATGCAAATAACAGCCCATGGGCGGCTATTTGGACAGAGGCGGTTATTAGGAAGAGGTGGTTAATTCACAAAATGGGGTCAGACCCCGGGCGGCTATTAGGACATGAGCGGTTATTTGCCCAAAGGTGTTTTGGTAATTTACGGTATATATATATATATATATATATATATATATATATATATATATATATATATAATTTCATTTTTTATATATATATATATATATATATATATATATATATATATATTTATTTCATTTTTTATATATATATATATATATAAATAAAATAAATACTTGAATTTCAGTGTTCATTTATTTACACATATACACACACATAACACTCATCTACTCATTGGCTATTTGGACAGAGGCGGTTATTAGGAAGAGGTGGTTAATTCACAAAATGGGGTCAGACCCCGGGCGGCTATTAGGACATGAGCGGTTATTTGCCCAAAGGTGTTTTGGTAATTTACGGTATATATATATATATATATATATATATATATATATATATATATATATATATATATATATATATATATATATATATGTATATTTCATTTTTTATATATATATATATAAATAAAATAAATACTTGAATTTCAGTGTTCATTTATTTACACATATACACACACATAACACTCATCTACTCATTGTTGCACTTGAAAGTGCAATGCTTTGCAGCCAGAAGCACAGCCTTATATACTACATACATACTAAATACACAGTAATGAAAACACAGTTGTTATACTAACTGTACTGTGCTTGCTGCTTACTTAATAAAAAAAACAACAACACTTACCTTTCACTATTTGAGTAGCCTTTGTTCTGCCATTTGCGTACTGGCGAGCGATCTCTGAATCCGGGAACATATCCTTCACGGATTTGTTGAAGACATCCGCAAATGAGAATGGGATGTTGCTTCCAGCTATCAGCGTAGACATCTTTGTCTCGGCATAAGTTACACCATTGGGTCTCCATTTAGCGAGGTGGCCCATTATACTGGGCTGGGACCGGTGCTGCGCTGCCGACACTTTGTGCTTCGTTGTCCGTTCAAGACTGAGTATATCCGTTCGGCCACCGTGTTCAATGGAGAAGTCTGTTCTACAAAATTTACAGGCAACATACCCCTTCCCCTTCGAACTGTCCTGGATAAATTGAAATTCTTGTTTCCATTCGTTTTGGAACTTACAAGCGTATTTCTTCATCTGACTCGTCGTCGGCGTCGCCATTGCTGTATCTTCCTCGTCCGCATGGAGCTGGAGGGGGCGTAGCCTCCAGCTCCGGCTGAAAATCGGGAGAAAATTTGTCCTGGGAGGTTTTCGGGAGAGGCGCTGAAATTCGGGAGTCTCCCGGGAAAATCGTGAGGGTTGGCAAGTATGACAATCACGTTTCACAGACGCCAAGTGGACAGTAGCAGTACAAAAGAATCAGTATCAAGTATGAATACCTTGCATGATTAAATCAGACAACGGTACATTATGAAATAAATACTATACATAGCAGCAGAATTGTATGTAAAAACTACAAATGCACACACCAACTGGTAAGGGTGTCCTGATCCGGTATTGATATCGGGTTTCGGTCCGATTTCATCAATAAAAACACAATTGGATGATTTCGGCTTGCATCTAAAAACTCTGATACAAGCAGTCATGCAGCATGTTTACTTGTGCAAACTTGAATGGCCAGTTAACATCTAAATGTCCTCCAATAAGCACTCAAGTTGAGTCTTTTCTTGCAATTTATTCAAGTCATCTACAAAAGATAAACATGGTAGTAGGGCTGGGCGATATGGCCTTTTTTTAATATCGCGATACACAATATATATGTGGATATTTTCCCTTAGCCTTGAATGAACACTTGATGCATATAATCACAGCTGTATGATGATTCTATGTGTCTACATTAAAACATTCTTCTTCATACTGCATTAATATATGCTACTTTAAAACTTTCATGCAGAGAAGGAAATCACAAGTAAAAGAATCACTATTTTTTTCGTACGGTGTTGATCTGGAAATGTTTGCCTCGGCATTTTGATGGTGTGGGCGTGTGGCACCGAATGGAGATGTTGACATGCAGAGTAAGCACTCTTCATTCTCTAGCAGGGGACTTTTCAAATGATGCTACATATTAGCAGTAATGCTTCTTTTTATAGCAACGCTTTTGCTCCACACTTGACAAATTACGGTTGTCTGTTCGACATATTCCCATTGGACCCCGACTTAAACAAGTTGAAAAACTTATTCGGGTGTTACCATTTAGTGGTCAATTGTACGGAATATGTACTTCACTGTGCAATCTACTAATAAAAGTTTCAATCAATCAATCAATCAATCAATTCCCACTTGAAGCCAAACCACCGCCAGACGATGGCGAGAGGCGTCGGTTTCAGATGCTTATACAGACAACTGACAACACTTTTCTTTCTTTGAAACAAACGTCTCGTTCGTGTTAGCATTAGCCATGTTTTGCTAAGTGTGTGAAACGCTGCTAAGGAAGTAAGGGGGCAGGCAGAAGCTAAGGAAGCTCGTGTGGGCAAAAATATGCCAGAGCAGGAGAAGAAAAAACATAGCTTTTATAATTTTTTTAATCATCTGCAACAAATTTATCAATTTTATTGATAAAGTCAATCTATTGCCCAGGCTTATCGTATCAGATTTATATTGATATTGGCCAATAGTCAAGGCTCCAATATCGGTATTGTATCGGAGGGGGAAAAGTTGTGTCAGGACACCCCTACCAACTGACTAACGATAGAGTATCTCACAAAAGTACATAAATCCATCACATTTCATTGCTTCACAACATCACAGTAGATGATGGAATTCATCCAATATTTCGATTAATTGCATCTCCCCAGTGCCGGCGGCACTCAACAACAATGGCTGTATTGACTCATTTTTAGTCGATTGTAACTATATATACAGTGGAACCTCGGTTTTCGATTTGCTAGATTTTCGGTTTACAATGTTTTAGATTGCGCCAAATATGCCTCTGTGTGCAAACCATGTCTCTAAGTACCAACGCTTCACTCATTTATTTTGGTGTCCTGCTGGCATCCATTTAGTTTTTGCCGACTTCGTACCAAGATTTTAATTGTGAAGAGAACAGACTTTTCTGAAAAAAGACGCCAAAGAAAACTTCTTTCACAGCGGAGGAGAAGACAACCTTTCGTTCAGTGGCGCTTCTTCCAACACACACATACAGACTCTTGTGAGCCAAAGGAGCAGCTCACAAGAGGACCTTTGCCGATGTTAGTGTACTGTAAGTGGATTTTACTTTGAACAAATGTTTATTATTGTAGCAATATAGTTGTTAAAGATTTTTGTAATTTCTGATCGTTTGTGAGGGCACCAAAGGGACTTCTGTCTGTCTGTCTGTCTGTCTGTCTGTGTCTGTGTCTGTGTGTGTGTGTGTGTGTGTGTGTGTGTGTGTGTGTGTGTGTGTGTGTGTGTGTGTGTGTGTGTGTGTGTGTGTGTGTGTGTGGTAGAGCAGCGCATACAGGACAGTTCAGTTTGTCGTTTTTTTGGCATGTTAATAAAGAGACAGTTGATTCATGTTTGTTTGATAAACAGTGCTGTATAGTACTTTATGTTGCGTGTACTAACTTTTACTAAAATAGGGACGCTTGTAAAAGCTAGAACTCATTATTCATATTTACATTTTATATATATATATATTTACCTACTCAGTGGCCTAGTGGTTAGAGTGTCCGCCCTGAGATCGGTAGGTTGTGAGTTCAAACCCCGGCCGAGTCATACCAAAGACTATAAAAATGGGACCCATTACCTCCCTGCTTGGCACTCAGCATCAAGGGTTGGAATTGGGGGTTAAATCACCAAAAATGATTCCCGGGCGCGGCCACCACTGCTGCTCACTGCTCCCCTCACCTCCCAGGGGGTGATCAAGGGTGATGGGTCAAATGCAGAGAATAATTTCGCCACACCTAGTATGTGTGCGACAATCATTGGTACTTTAACTTTTAACATTGTTTCTTATGGAGAAATTTGCTTCACTATACACACTTTTTAATTTACGACCCCGTTCAAGAACCAATTAAGTTTGTAAATGGAGGTTCCACTGTAAATATTTAAACAGTAATCTACTTGTGTATTATAATTTATGTAGGAATTCAGCAAATGTCTTATTTGAAAAAATAGCCACTGGTGCGGTCTTAAGTACATTTGTTTTTCATCTCCAGGGCCGACCAAGACTTTCACCCTGGATGTTTTGGTGTCTCTGCTGCGCCAGGAGAACGCAGAAGAAATCTGTGTGATTAAAATACCAGAGCACATCAAATACGCCCAGTACTTCATCGTGGTGAGCGGCGTATCACCCAGACACCTCCGCGCTATGGCCCTTTATGCCGTCAAAGTGGTAAGTGACCTGCAATTGTGTCCCCTTGACACCTGCAAACCTGTGCTCTTTATCTTTAACACGCTTCTTCTTCTTTTTTTCAGTACAAATTCCTGAAGGAAGATTACCAATTTCACGTGAAGATTGAAGGAAAGGCTGCGGAAGATTGGCTGTGTATCGACTTTGGTATGTAAAACATTGAGTTCCAAGCATGAAGTCGATTATTTCCAGTGTGGCACAAATAAATGATGTCAGTCCATCCTGCAGGGAATATGGTCGTCCACTTCATGCTTCCGGAGACAAGAGACGTGTATGAACTGGAGAAACTGTGGACTCTGCGCTCCTACGACGAACAACTGAGGAGAATGCCTGATGAGAAGCTTCCAGAAGATTTTATATTTGATCTTGGAGACGATAAATTATAAGCATAACTTCTTGCATGTATATTTGTCTTTCACTTTGCCATGGGAACTTTGTCAAATCATGTTTAAAATAAAGTGATATTTTCTTAAAGTGAGTTCAGCTCAAATCTGTCTATTTACCAAACAGTACAACCCTTTTCTCAGAGGACAATACTATAGAAATTAAACTTAAATATACCTTAGAGTAGCCAGTGTACAGCAGTACAGCTTTACTACCCACTGAAAATGACATAACACTAATTTGGTTGTGTCTAAAACGCTGTCAACACGCGTGAGTAGCAAGATAATTGTGTCTTGCCCACAGTCAAGGTGGTAGTGTCATGTGCTAGGGCTGTATGAGACCTGCCAGCAGTGGGGAGCAGTGGTTCATTGAGGACCACATATAATGTAACAGCAGGTAACACAAATGAGTACCAGTATACACGTGTCTTAGTGGTTCCGGCGTCATTTGCTTATTCTGCATGAGTGCTGCCGGCACTGGAGAGCTATGTTTAATTGACCACATTTTCTTTGACAGCTGTTAAGTTATCCGTACCAATATACATGTGTCTTGGTAGTGGCAGCATCATTGTCTAACTTTGCATGAGTGCTGCCGGAACTGAAGAACTATGGTTCATTGAAGACCACATTTCCTTTGACAGCTGTTAAGTTATAAGGACCAATCAACATGTGTCTTGGTAGTGGGAGCATCATTGTCTGACTTTGCACGAATCCTGCCGGAACTGAAGAACTATGGTTCATTGAGGACCACATTTACTGTGACGGCGGGCAACACAAATTAGTACCAGTATACATGTGTCTTGGTGGTGGCAGCATCATTGTCTGAGTGCATGAGTGCTGACGACACTGGGGAGTTGTGGTTCATTGAGGACCACATTTTCTTTGACAGCTGTTAAATTATAAGTACCAATCAACATGTGTCTTGGTAGTGGGAGCATCATTGTCTGAATTTGCACAAATCCTGCCGGAACAGAAAAAATGTGGTTCATTTAAGCTCACATTTACTGTGAAAGCTGGCAAGTTGTGAGTACCAAGATACACGAGTCTTGGTGGTGGCAGCGACATTGAGTCTGCATGATTGCTACCGGCACTGGGGAACTATGCTCCATTGAGGATTACATAATATGACAGCAGGTAACACAAATGATTATCATGCGAGTGTCTTGGTGGTGGCAGCGTCATTTGCTTATTCTGCACGAGTGCTGCCGGCACCGGAGGGATATGGTTAATTGAGGACCACATTTTCTTTGACAGCTGTTAAGTTATCCGTACCAATATACATGTGTCTTGGTAGTGGCAGCATCATTGTCTAACTTTGCATGAGTGCTGCCGGCACTGGAGAGCTGTGGTTCATTGAGGACCACATTTACTGTGACGGCGGGCAACACAAATTAGTACCAGTATACATATGTCTTGGTGGTGGCAGCATCATTGTCTGAGTGCTTACGACACTGGGGAGTTGTGGTTCATTGAGGATAACATATAATGTGACAGCAGATAACACAAATGATCACCAGTATGCAAGTGTCTTGGTAGTGGTAGCATCATTGTCTTACTCTGCATGAGTGCTTCCGGCACTCGGGAGATGTGGACCATATTTACTCTGACTGCGGGCAACACAAATTAGTACCAGTATACATGTGTCTTGGTGGTGGCAGCATCATTGTCTGAGTGCATGAGTGCTGCCGACACTGGAGACTTGTGGCTCATTGAGGACCACATTTACTGTGATGGCGGGCAACAAAAATTAGTACCAGTATACATGTGTCTTGGTGGTGGCAGCAACATTGTCTGAGTGCATGAGTGCTGCCGGTACTGGGGAGCTGTGGTTCATTAAGGACCACATTTACTGTGACGGCGGGAAACACAAATTAGTACCAGTATACATGTCTTGGTGGTGGCAGCATCATTGTCTGAGTGCATGAGTGCTGACGACACTGGGGAGTTGTGGTTCATTGAGGACCACATTTACTGTGATGGCAGGTAACACAAATGATCACCAGTATGCAAGTGTCTTGGTAGTGGTAGCATCATTGTCTTACTCTGCATGAGTGCTTCCGGCACTCGGGAGATGTGGACCACATTTACTCTGACTGCGGGCAACACAAATTAGTACCAGTATACATGTGTCTTGGTGGTGGCAGCATCATTGTCTGAGTGCATGAGTGCTGACGACACTGGAGACTTGTGGCTCATTGAGGACCACATTTACTGTGATGGCGGGCAACAAAAATTAGTACCAGTATACATGTGTCTTGGTGGTGGCAGCAACATTGTCTGAGTGCATGAGTGCTGCCGGTACTGGGGAGCTGTGGTTCATTAAGGGCCACATTTACTGTGACGGCGGGAAACACAAATTAGTACCAGTATACATGTCTTGGTGGTGGCAGCATCATTGTCTGAGTGCATGAGTGCTGACGACACTGGGGAGTTGTGGTTCATTGAGGACCACATTTACTGTGATGGCAGGCAACAAAAATTAGTACCAGTATACATGTGTCTTGGTGGTGGCAGCAACATTGTCTGAGTGCATGAGTGCTGACGACACTGGGCACTTGTGGTTCATTGAGGACCACATTTCCTTTGACAGCTGTTAAGTTATAAGGACCAATTTAGATGTGTCTTGGAAGTGGGAGCATCATTGTCTGATTTTGCATGAGTGCTGCCGGCACTGGAGAGCTGTGGTTCATTGAGGACCACATTTACTGTGACGGCGGGAAACACAAATTAGTACCAGTATACTTGTGTCTTGGTGGCGGCAGCAACATTGTCTGAGTGCATGAGTGTTGACGACACTGGGGAGTTGTGGTTCATTGAGGACCACATTTACTGTGACGGCGGGAAACACAAATTAGTACCAGTATACATGTCTTGGTGGTGGCAGCATCATTGTCTGAGTGCATGAGTGCTGACGACACTGGGGAGTTGTGGTTCATTGAGGACCACATTTTCTTTGACAGCTGTTAAGTTATAAGTACCAATATACACGTGTCGTGGTAGTGGTAGCATCATTTTCTAACTTTGCATGAGTGCTGCCGGCACTGGGGAGCTGTGGTTCATTGAGGACCATATTTTTTTTGTCTTGGTAGTGGGAGCATCATTGTCTGACTTTGCATGAGTGCTGCCGGCACTGGAGAGCTGTGGTTCATTGAGGACCACATTCACTGTGACGGCGGGCAACACGAAGAAGTACTAGTGCACATGTGTTTTGGTGGTGGCAGCGCCATTGTCTGAGTGCATGAGTGCTGCCGGCACTGGGGAGTTGTGGTTCATTAAGGAGTCTAGGTTTTCAGTTAATATGAACAAAATGGTTTGCGTAGTTCTGTGATATTTAGCGATGAAATACATTTTGTTTGAATATTTTTGGTCTTAATGGACTTAGCAAGTGAGCGTTCTGTGTCATTGACCTTCTCTGCAAGCCGCACCAGATCACAACACGGACCAAATGTAGAACTAATGAAGAAGGTGATTAAAGTTTGTGCTTTCATACAAGATGAATAATATCTTCAAAAACATGGTCATGGTTGAAGTTGATATCGAACATGTATACAGAAACAATATGATACATCATGTTCTCTTCACATGTTGGAAAAGGGGTAGGAAGAAGCAAGCTTTATTTAATCCTCCCCCTTTTCCCTATTTGTACCAATCAGGGATAACAGGTTATTATTTTTATTGCATATATTTTGTCACTGGTCATTTGTGCTGCACTTTTTTTCTTTTGCTGGTTGAACTTTTCTGCCGCTGTGGTCGACGCTGTCATTAGCGGAGTCATGTGACCACTAATGAGCATCAAGCCAAGACACTGTGAAAGAATGATGAGCTCTCTGTGGACTGCACACTTCATTACTTTTACAAAGACAAATGCGCGCGATTGTTTGTCACAGCTTTAAACTTTTAGCTCATCCAAATGCGCACAATGTTGATGCGGTACGATTTTCAAGAAGTTGGTGAAATGTCCACTAGGGTTGACGACATGCGTTAGAGCTTTCTACAGTATAGAACTTTCCTCTTCCTGGTGCGACCGTGTCATCTGTGCCGCACGAATACACACAACGAAAGGAGAACGTTATGATATAAAAGCAGTTCAATAGAAATGTAACAACCATAGCACGCGTTCTTAAAACCTTTTCTAAGATCATGTCTTTCTTCTTCTTTTGTGTAACGTCAGATGTCCAACTCAGTGTCGCTTAGCCATACCTCTGGTCCAAGGTGGAAGAGGCTGGCTTCCGAGGGCGGTCCATATAAGGGGCAGATGTTGATTATATGGTCGGCGGTCTGTTAAGGGTCACCGCACTCGCATGCCGCACTGTCCGCCAAGCCCCACGTCTGCATTAATGACCCAAAGCAACCGACCCCAGTCTGTAGACCATTCAGCGTGGTCCATTGCAGGCGTGGTAGGTCGTCTCCTCCGATGGCGCCATCTCCGGGGTCCCAAAAGTAGCGGTGGACTCAGGAGGGCCCGGCCGACTCCCACTCCTGCTTCCTCCTGCTTCATGTCTTTGAAGTGCAAGTGCACACCAAAAACTATTACAATTGTATTTGTTTATTTGTACTAATTTGATATATTTAGTCATATTAATTTCATTAATTACTATTTATGTATGTTATTTTACTATTGTCTTGTCCCTGCATTTTTTGTTCCCCAGTGATTCTTAAACTAGTGGTACACATGCTCCATCTAGTGGTACGCCAAATAATCAGTACAGTTTTATTTTCCTATATTCAAACATAGTGTTACTGTTCAAACAGTGTGTAATGTTACAGTGGCCAAAAATGTTAAATATACTTCTTAAATAAAACCTCTGCCTTGTTATTACTTAGGCCAGGGGTCGGCAACCCGCGGCTCTAGAGCCGCATACGGCTCTTTAGCGCCGCCCTAGTGGCTCTCTGGAGCTTTTTCAAAAATGTATGAAAAATGGAAAAAGTTGAGGGGAAAAAAATATATTTTTTGTTTTAATATGGTTTCTGTAGGAGGACAAACATGACACAAACCTCCCTAATTGTTATAAAGCACACTGTTTATATTAAACATGCTTCACTGATTCGAGTATTTGGCGAGCGTCGTTTTGTCCTACTAATTTTGGCAGTCCTTGAACTCACCTTAGTTTGTTTACATGTATATCTTTCTGTGACTTTCTAGGACGTGTTTTATGCCACTTATTTTTCTGTCTCATGTTGTCCACCAAACTTTTAACGTTGTGCATGAATCCACAAAGGTGAGTTTTGTTGATTTTATTGACTTGTGTGGAGTGCTAATCAGACATATTTGGTCACTGCATGACTGCGAGCTAATCGATGCTAACATGCTATTTAGGCTAGCTATATGTACATATTGCATAATTATGCTTCATTTGTAGCTATACTTGTGCTCATTTAGTTTCCTTTAAGTCGTATTAATTCAATTTATATCTCATGACACACTATCTGTATGTAATATGGCTTTTATTTTTTTGCGGCTCCAGACAAATTTGTTTTTGTATTTTTGGTCCAATAAGGCTCTTTCAACATTTTGGGTTGCCGACCCCTGACTTAGGCCTACTATGCTACTGTATTTTAACGTTGGTCATCATGGTTGTACTTGGCGGACTGAGTGGGTTAGAGCAGTGGTTTTCAACCTTTTTTCAGTGATGTACCCCCTGTGAATTTTTTTTTAATTCAAGTACCCCCTCATCAAAGCAAAGCATTTTTGGTTGAAAAAAAGAGATACAGAAGTAAAATACAGCACTATGTCATCAGTTTCTGATTTACTACATTTTATAACAGTGCAAAATATTGCTCATTTGTAGTGGTCTTTCTTGAAGTATTTGGAAAAAAATACATAAAGATAACTAAAAAGTTGTTGAAAAATAAACAAGTGATTCAATTATAAATAAATATTTCTACACATAGAAGTAATCATCAACTTAAAGTGCCCTCTTTGGGGATTGTAATAGAGATCCATCTGGATTCATGAACTTAATTCTAAACATTTCTTCACAAAAAAATAAATCTTTAACATCAATATTTATGGAACATGTCCACAAAAAATATATCTGTCAACACTGAATAATAATAATAATAATAATATGAACTTATATTCATATTTTGTTGAAGTATTATTCAATAAATATATTTATAAAGGATTTTTGAATTGTTGCTATTTTTAGAATATTTAAAAAAAATCTCACATACCCCTTGGCATACCTTCAAGTACCCCCAGGGGTACGCGTACCCCCATTTGAGAACCACTGGGTTAGAGAACCACTGCTTTGAAAAATAAGGTTTTTTTTGTGCTCAAACAACTATTAATGATGTTATTATTATTATTATTGATATTGTTGCTTTTATTCATTCTTGTTTTTCCTTTTTTGTATTGTATTTGTATGTCTTCTCAATTGCAGCAGGGATTGAGTTGGAGTTGGGGTTGCTCTATTTTTATTTATCAAATTGATTAACAGTCTGTGATATTTTTTTTTTATTATTGTAAAAATACACTTTTAAAAAAACGTTTTTCAGGACAACACTGTGTGCATAAGTCTTATGCCAGCAGCCGAGAGGAGCTTTTGTAACCTGTAACCTTTTTTGAAAGGTTTTATTATCATTTATATACCCTATATTATATTGCAATAATCTTGTTGAATTGAGGATCGATTCTGAATCCAAATATTCTCATCTCTGCTAAATAAGTTGAGTATGAGAAATGTTCTCATTATGTACTGCAGTATATGGAGAAAGGAGAATCACAATAATACACATTGAGACAACTGTCATTGCTAATAATACCAATACATTAAATTAAATTGTGACATATATAGACATTTATGTGTTAAACCTGTTCACCAACCAATATTAATGACATGACATGTAAATACATTTTTAAACAGTGACATACAACATCCTAAAATGGCAGCCAAAATATAGCTAGTGATGCCCAGTGTTGGGACTAACGCGTTACAAAGTATGTATATGGCACGAAACCAGTTTCCAAGTTCCTGGACACAGTGGACATTGAGTACATAAACATGGAAAGCAAGCTAAAGAAGACACTCCAAACTCTGCCTCTGCTCATCATTCATCACTGAAGGTACACACACTCTGTCAATTCTCTTATATACTCTTTCATTCTAGACTTCTAGAGTGTTTGATTATCACACCACTCTAAATGTATAGACTATGCAGTTCACAAACATAAAGAGGGATCCTAGTGGGCCAGGCCAATCTTTCCTTTTCTCTAAACTAAAAGTGGGGACATGCGTAGAGTGTTCTGGGCTTCAGTACAGTGTTGATCTCCTGAACACATGATTTTATTTCACAATTCCTTGAGAGAGAAAAAAGCCTGGTTAGGCGTGTGTATAGCAGTATGTGTGCTGTACATAGTGACATGACATATAATCAAGTCATGTGTGCCTTCCTTGGGTGAAGCCAGGTTTACAGCTATGTGGTGACATGTTGTTATTATGCGGGTTGTTACTTATGTATGTTATGTTGCAGCTATTTAAAATAGTTTTGTCAATTTGTTCTGGCCCAAAATAAATTGGCCCTTTGAAACATATCTTTGTCTTTGTGTGTTGTATGTAGACCACATTGCTTAGCAGAGTTCAGTGATGCAAATGCGTGTCAACAGATTGTATTATTCTCCAGTGCAATAACAGTACTGAAATGAAGGCTAAAAGAGCATTAATGGGAGCCTTAAATAAAAAATTTAAAAAATAAGTAACTAAATAGTTACTTTTCACAGTAACGCATTACTTTTTGGTGTAAGTAACTGAGTTAGTAACTGAGTTACTTTTGAAATAAAGTAACTAGTAACTGCAACTAGTTACTGGTTTTCAGTAACCAACCCAACACTGGTGATGCCTACAGTCCAATTTAGTGGACATATGATTATTCACAACTTCCTCAAATTACATTTATTGGCCAATAATATCGGCCAATAAATGCGTTAAAATGTAATATCGGAAATTATAGGTATCGTTTTTTGTTTTTTTGTTTTTTGTTTTTAATTAAATCAACATAAAAAACACAAGATACACTTACAATTAGTGCACCAACCCAAAAAACCTCCCTCCCCCATTTACACTCATTCACACAAAAGGGTTGTTTCTTTCTGTTATTAATATTCTGGTTCCTACATTATATATCAATATATATCAATACAGTCTGCAAGGGATACAGCCCGTAAGCACACATGATTGTGCGTGCTGCTGGTCCACTAATAGTACTAAACTTTAACAGTTAATTTTACTCATTTTCATTAATTACTAGTTTCTATGTAACTGTTTTTATATTGTTTTACTTTATTTTTTATTCAAGAAAATGTTTTTAATTTATTTATCTTATTTTATTACTTTTTTTAAAAAGTACCTTATCTTCACCATACCTGGTTGTCCAAATTAGGCATAATAATGTGTTAATTCCACGACTGCATGTATCGATTGATATCGGTATCGGTATCGGTAATTAAAGAGTTGGACAATATCGGAATATCGGATATCGGCAAAAAGCCATTATTGGACATCCCTAGTAATTATATTACTCTTTATTTGTTGCTTGAAGTCCACATATATTTTTTAGCACTACGGGTCGAGAAGGAACGGACAAGACGTTCCTCCCGTGCTCTGCACATCTGTCAGCCATCTTGTTTTAGAATTGTTGTTTGTTTTTTTTGCAGTACAACAGCTGACCAATGGTTGGGGCAGTATATGGCAAGACACAATGGCGTGCACTGTAGCGACTTATGCGAAGACGTGAAGATTCATGCGTAATGCAAAAAACAGCTTTTGAATAACTGTCCACTGCAAGATGAGTAGTAGGCCGTTCTATTTTTCTACGTTTTTCAGTGTAGTTTCTCCAATCATTTGATTAAATCTTCATAATTCCCTCCTTAAACCTTCCATTTGCAGATTCTGTCGTTTCTTTTTTAATGGTCTATCATCCGTTTAAAATTCTAAATCAAATAAATCAACATGTTTGCAACTCAATAGTGTTTATTTCAACATACATTTTATTGTAAAACATACATAAATGGCAAAAGGGTTTTGTTTTTGCACACCCTGCAAAGACTTTTCTTCCCAATCTACTGTAATGTTCTTGTCAGAAAGTGGTGTTAAAGTGTTCCCATCATTTAGGGCCTGAGAGTCCTCCATTACGAATAACTCCCAAGTTTAAAGGTTGGAGCGATTGGCTGTTTTTTAGGAGCAATGTGCACTCAAAAGCTGCCCTTGTTTAAGTCATGTGACACACACGTACAATATATGACACTTATTATTACAAAGTATGCTTCCTATTTTGTAATTCAATCCCACTCTGAATTATTTCATATTGTCAATGTTATTTGTGTCTTGTCAACATTGAAAATGATTGAGTCTGTCCATTCATTAGTCTTATTTATTATTTAAAGACTGCAAACTGAAATCAATTTTAAGCCGGCCTGTGAGTGTTTATGCATTTCGTTTAAGTTTAACGTCTTAATGGAAGTCAACTCTGGTTGCTAAGGAGCCGATCATGCTGTAAAACAACAACATTCAGAAGGTATTGATTACTGAAGCACACTGCACTCTAATGCACTTATACCCTGCAGCATATCCACATATTATTGTATGGCAGATACAATGGCCTGCAGAAGTATTTGGACGGTGAGGGACCTTGTGGGATTTATATATGACCATGATGGATTGGAAATAAAACTACCAAGATGTGATTAAAGTTTAGACTTAAGGTGTTTTAGAAAATAAAATATTTCAATCACAACCGTTTTACGTGGGTCTCAAAAGTAGTATATTGTTTTGTCAGGCCTTCACTTTCTGCTTGTATGTGGCTCCTGCTGCCTTCACGTTTGTCCTCGCTAATTAAAATTGTCTTGATATCAGGACACTGACTCCATCATTGGACAACATTCCATTTCTTTACCTCCCAAAAGTCTTGAGTTGTGTTATATTTACAGTTAGGTCACTACTCTGTGAGTTTGAGCCCCTAAACATGAAAGATACTCTGCTAAAAATGGCGGCCTGCTACAAATAAACAAAACCATAATTTAAAAAAAGAGTTGCCACTCATAAACATTTATAATGGGACTATGTGTCGTAACTCTTTTTAACACAGTAACACTTTAACGCACATTCACATACAGGGCGGTATAGCTCGGTCGGGGCGGTATAGCTCGGTTGGTAGAGCGGCCGTGCCAGCAACTTGAGGGTTGCAGGTTCGATCCCCGGCAATCACAGAGCTATGGAGGTTAATTTGTGCCTTTCTTTGGAGACTGAATTTATGTAACTGATTTTTTTGCATTTGAATTTTGTGAACTTAAATTTTTTACATGAATTTAGGCTGACAATTTATTTGAATAAATATTTGTGGGCAAAATTTGTGTTTAAAAATTCAATATGTAAAATTCCGTGTTTAAAAATGATGTGTTAAAAAAAAAGAACTGTAGAAAAATTCAGTGCTGAACTATGAACAGTGGCTTTTTACATCAACTTATGCGGACAATGCGGTATAGCTCAGTTGGTAGAGTGGCCGTGCCAGCAACTTGAGGGTTCCAGGTTCGATCCCGGCTTCCGCCATCCTAGTCACTGCCGTTGTGTCCTTGGGCAAGACACTTTACCCACCTGCTCCCAGTGCCACCCACACTGGTTTAAATGTAACTTAGATATTGGGTTTCACTATGTAAAACGCTTTGAGTCACTTGAGAAAAAGCGCTATATAAATGTAATTCACTTCACTTCACTACACACATGTTCTGCCAAAGAATGAGACGTGTAGCAGGAAGGATGATTGTTGCCAAATTAGAGACTTGTTGGCTATATTTAGCGAGTAAGTGACAAATCTAGCGAGTTTTTCAGGTTTTGTTGAACATTTTTGGAGACTCTTGACATGAAAGAAAGCACATATCGCTCTTCTCCACGAGGAGCGGGTCCTACTGTGCCCCCCATCACAATCACCCCCCTTTGTCTTTTCCCCATCTAATGGTAAGGGTGCTGAAAAAGATAGATTCACATCCGAATCTAATTCTAATATAAAACTTGTGAGAGACTCACGTTTTTGCAAAAGGTCCGTAAAAACAGCAGAGTGCTCCTGTAACTCTGACACAATAAATACACCAAAATCAAAAGTCTACTTTAGAGGACGCTGGTGAATATACAAAATAGGACTAATAGTTCGGAGTGAGACTCTTTGGGCAACTAATAATTAGATCTGATTATGATTCCTGGTGTGACGATTCGATTCAGAATCGATTCTCGATTCAACACAATTCTCAATTCAAATGGATTCTCTCATTGTATTATTTGTGATAATACAGTGGTTCTTAACCTTGTTGGAGGTACCGAACCCCACCAGTTTCATATACCCTTCTTTAGTGAAAAAAAAAATAAAAAAAAAAAATAAAAAATTCAAGACAAAGTTACATGTTTTTGGTAACACTTTAGTATGTGGAACATAATCTAAGTAACAAAGACTTAATTTAGAGTTATTTGGTTAGGTTTGGTTTACCATGAATTGATTTACGTGGACCCCGACTTAAACAAGTTGAAAAACGTATTCGGGTGTTACCATTTAGTGGTCAATTGTACGGAATATGTACTGTACTGTGCAATCTACTAATAAAAGTTTCAATCAATCAATCAATCAATCAGGGTTAGGGTTAGAGCAGTGTTTTTCAACCACTGTGCCGCGGCACACTAGTGTACCGTGAGATCCAGTCTGGTGTGCCGTGGGAGATGATCTAATTTCACCTATTTGGGTTAAAAATATTTCTTTCAAACCAGTAATTATAGTCTGCAAATGATGTGTTGTTGTTGAGTGTCGGTGCTGTCTAGAGCTTGGCAGAGTAACCGTGTAATACTCTTCCATATCAGTAGGTGGCAGCCGGTAGCTTATTGCTTTGTAGATGTCGGAAACAGCGGGAGGCAGTTTGCAGGTAAAAAGGTGTCTAATGCTTAAACCAAAAATAAACAAAAGGTGAGTGCCCCTAAGAAAAGGCATTGAAGCTTAGGGAAGGCTATGCAGAACGAAACTAAAACTGAACTGGCTTCAAAGAAGACAAAAACAGAATGCTGGACGACAGCAAAGACTTACTGTGGAGCAAAGACGGCGTCCACAATGTACATCCGAACATGACATGACAATCAACAATGTCCCCACAAAGAAGGATAAAAACAACTGAAATATTCTTGATTGCTAAAACAAAGTAGATGCGGGAAATATCTCCCAAAGGAAGACATGAAACTGCTACATGAAAATACCAAAAAAAGAGAAAAAGCCAACAAAATAGGAGCACAAGACAAGAACTAAAACACTACACACAGGAAAACAGCAAATAAGTCCAAATAAGTCAGGGCGTGATGTGACAGGTGGTGACAGTACACCTACTTTGAGACAAGAGCTATAGTGATGCATGCTTGGTTATGGTTTAAAGTCATATCCAACAATTGCGACAACGACTTTTTACTGTCAACTGAGTTTCGTTTTTAGTGATTTCTGCTGGTGGTGTGCCTCCGGATTTTTTCAACGCAAAAAAATGTGCCTTGGCTCAAAATAGGTTGAAAAACACTGGGTTAGAGGGTTAGGGCCAGGGTTAGAGGGTTAGGGTTATAATAAGGCCATGCCAAATAAGGCATTAATAAGTACTTAATAATGACTAGTTAAGAGCCAATATGTTACTAATTTGCATGTTAATAAGCAACTAAGTAATGGTGAATATGTTCCCTATACTAAAGTGTTACCATGTTTTTTATGCTGGTGCACAAAATGAACCGTGCATGAACATCACCTTGTTCAAACAACAAAACCAACACAGTGCATAAACTCACAACAAATTACACACCTGCAAATCAGTCTGACGATGAGTCGGGTGTGTCTTGACCTCCGCCGAACCCGAGCCCGACTCACCGAACCCCTAGGGTTCGATCGAACCCAGGTTAAGAACCACTGTGATAATAATTGTAATGAACATTTTTCAAGCAGGTTAGAAAAGCCCGTTCTGGTTGCATTGAGATGGCCCAAAACGTCTTTTGAAAAATCAGAATGAATAAGAATCGTGATTCAGATGTGAAACCATTTTTTGTGTACCTCTACTAATAGTGAAGGGAGAAGTCTGGCCCCTCAGTCGTTAGCTTTCTAGGAATGTGGCCCCCAAAACATTTTAGTTGAATATCTCTGCCCTCAATCCTCCTTTATAAAGTTCTGATGCAGGTCTTGTGTAGGTCTTGTGTAAGGGCTAATAAAGAACTTTGGCCACACTTTTGAGACCCCTGCTGTAGAAGATGAAAATGACGTAAACCTTGCTCATGCGTTACTAGACTGTGTGAATCACAACTGTGATTCCAGTTGAAAATTGAGTTTTTAAAGTTAGTTTGTGCTTAATTTCGTAGCTTGTGCGTGTTTTCATTAGTCATAAGTGTAATGAAATAGCATCATTTGTATCATTGGGAGAGATTACTAATCTAATGAGGCGGTGGATGTTTCTCAGGGGAGCTGTACAAGTGAACGCCTGCCTTCCTACTACGTGACACACCCTGTATAAAACAGCCGAGGCATACAGAGGAGCTTTGAACAGAGTGGAAGTCGCCTCACAAGCAGCATTTCCAGCCTTTAACAACGTATGTGCCTTGTTTTGGGGGGTTTTAAGTTGAATTTAATTTTTTTTTGTAGGTTTTGGATGATTACCACCGCTTGTTATTATACAGTAAAACTTGATCTCTTTCCCCCCCCTTCTAGGATTCACTGCTGTGATGTCTCTGGTTGTCCTTCTGTGCCTGCTGGCTTGTGTTCACTCGGGCATTGAAGCATATCCACGCAAGCCTGTCAGCCCCAAAGAAGGAGCACCACCTGAGGAGCTTGCTAAATACTATAGTGCACTCAGACACTACATCAACCTCATCACAAGGCAGAGGTGAGCCAGCGATGTTGATCCTTGTTCTTTTTATTAACAGGAGTGAACACTCTTTTCCATCCACAGGTACGGGAAAAGAGACAGTCCAGATACACTGTTTTCTGATTTTTTTGTAAAGGAGAGCACAGAGAGTATCCCTGGATCAAATTATGGCAGGTAGGACCTAAAAAACAACAACATCCTTCTGATTTGATTACAGTTTTGTATGGATAATTATTAGCCTGATATCATTTGCATTATCTATTTGGTGCAAGCAGGAATGTAATACTTTATTATTAAATTGTATTCATTATTGACTTATTCCAAATTATTTCACATGTAACATTTAATTAATAATATGTTTATTAATCTATTTTACAAAATACAAATACATCTTTCCAAGTTTTATTTTTTTTTAAAATAATTTATCTACAATTTATTGGTGTTTTTCCATTTTAATCTACTTTTTCATTTTAATCTACTTTTTATTGTATGTCTAATTATTTATTTTTATTTTGCTGAAAATGCAAATTAATCTAATAATATGTCTATCTATTGAGGTAATAATAATCTATTTCTACATGTATAATTTTGAAATATTATTTAAATTGAGATCTTATTTATTTTTTACAAAAAGAAAAATCCCCTTAAATATTTTTTTTTACTCTTTATCGACTGTATTTTAGCTGCATTTATCATAAATGGTTAGTAAACCACTATTACAGCAATTATATATAAATATAAATATATATACATTAGGTCAGGAAAAAACAGAGGCTATTTCATCCATACAAGCCTGTTTTGCAGGTTTCTCTGCTACACACACACACACACACACACACATATATATATATATATATATATATATATATATATATATATATATATATATATATATATATATATATATATATATATAATTTTGTTCAAAGTAAACAATACCAGGTCACCTTATTACACAGGTTTATTTTTTTTCCGTAAATAAAAATTTATAGAATCGTCTATTTTATAAGCAAAGAGAAACATATTTCAAAGTGTATTCTTTAATATAAATGATTTACAATTCAGCAGTATTTTGAAAAAGTAAAAAAAGTAAATGTATTTATTTGTAAGTCATATTATTTCAGGTAATTGCTGTCATGATCGGTTGTTAGTGAATTATTTTGACAGCAGTTAAAATGATTTTGTTAAAAATATACAATATTAGACCATCGTTGTAATAACGCATATTTATTTTTACTTTGCTGTAAATACAAATTAATATAATATTATGTCTATTTTATTTTTATTTTAATACTTTTTAAAATATAATTTGTTTAAATCCAGAAATTGATTCTGTTGTTTGTTATGGTCTGCTGCATGTCTGTTTTTTTTTTATTTTGATAATACGGTGATATTTCTATTATAATTAGTAGTATACTAATGGTAGTATTAGTGAGCATATTAAATGTATATGAATTAAAATAGTATTTCTGTTTTGGTGTGCATGTGCCTCTTGATAATATTCTGCTACCAAATACCAGTTAAATTGTTTTTCATAATTTTTCGTTTATTTTATTTATATTTCATGATGTTTTAATGACTTCCCTATTGTCTTTCATGCATTATAGGTATGATGAATTGCCCATCTGGTGATGTTGATGATGATGATGATGATGCTGGAGTTGCCTTAACTTTTCATTTGTGGCTAATAAATGGACCTATGTTGCATGTGATATATACTGTATGTTGTGTCATTTAGGTGCAAAGTATTGTATATGTCTATCAACGTCTTCTGCTTATGTGGTGTTCCTTACTAAACAGTGTTCTCTAGCGGTGAACACCGGTACAAACTTATTTTGGTATCGTGTGACTTGTGATGATTGGGACAAGAGAAAATATTACCTATATTTTGAGGAAGAATAAGTGCGTTTATTTTATATTGCTATTATTTTCTAAAAATCTGTGAATATGTTTAATAACTGTCTCTGTGTACTTTTTTTATTGTCATTTTTAGTGTCTTTGTCAAGGAGTTTCCTGTTTAAATAAAAGTGAAAATGTAAAAATGATATCCAGTTTGTGTTTACTACAAAACATATATTGGCATCTCTTCCATACCCAGTGAACACAGAGCCAGTATCGCCGCTACCTGTAAATGGAGTATACCAAAGAAAGTTGCAAGTGCCAGCACTTTGACATGGAAGGTGCACAACACAATTGCAGTGGGTCTCAAACTTTTTTTTTTATTATCAAATACCACCTCACAAAACACTTGGCTCTCCAAGTACCATCATAATGATCAACATTAAATACAATGTCATAGTAGGCCTAAGTATTAATCAAAAACAAGGCAGAGGTTTTATTTACCATGTATATTGTGACCCCATCCATCCTTTTTCTACCGCTTATTCCCTTCGGGGTCGCGGGGGGCACTGGAGCCTATGTCAGCTACAATCGGGCGGAAGGTGGTGTACACCCTGGACAAGTCGCCACCTCATCGCAGGTATATTGTGACATTACACACAATTTGAACAGTAACATTGTGTTTGAATATAGGAAAATATAACTGTTACACCCCCCGCGACCCCAAAAAGGGACAAGCAGTAGAAAATGGATGGATGGATGGATGGATGGATAACTGTTACATTACAATATTCAATTACGTGATTCTTTGGCGTAGAATCGCTGCTCTATTGAATCCCAATAAGAACTCGTAGTAAAGTACAAAAGTGGCATCTTTAGAATAGAATAGAATAGAAAGTACTTTATTGATCCCTGGGGGAAATTCAGCACCACAGTTCGCTCACAATACACAATAAATACTTAGGTATTTTTTACATATGAATAATATAAATACAGTCTATTATATAGCATTATTCACATGTGAATAATATAAATACAGTCTGTTATACAGCATTATTCACATGTGAATAATATAAATACAGTCTATTATACATTTAAGTACAGTCAAAAAGGAACATATGCATTATACAGTCTGATGGCTGATTTACCAACAAGAGCATTCAATAACGGTAAAATTGATATAAAATATTAATTTCATTCATCGTTTGTATGTATTTTACTTTGTTGTTGGAATGTAAAACTATAATTATTCTCTACAAGATATATTTTTGGGGTGTCTAGAACGTTTTAATCGGATTTTCATTATTTCTTATGGAAAAATTGTTTTGGTTTTTGTACACTTTGGTCTTTGTTAGAGATGTCCGATAATGGCTTTTTAGCCGATATTCCGATATTGTCCAACTCTTAATTACCGATTCCGATATCAACCGATACGATATATACAGTTGTGGAATCAACACATTATTATGCCTAATTTTGTTGTAATGCCCCGCTGGATGCATTAAACCAGTGGTTCTCAAATGGGGGTACTTGAAGGTATGCCAAGGGGTACGTGAGATTTTTTTTAAATATTCTAAAAATAGCAACAATCCAAAAATCCTTTATAAATATAAATAAAAACCTATCTTATTTTCCAAATAGTTCAAGAAAGAACACTACAAATGAGCAATATTTTGCACTGTTATACAATTTAATAAATCAGAAACTGGTGACATAGTGCTGTATTTTACTTCTTTATCTCTTTTTTTCAACCAAAAATGCCTTGCTCTGATTAGGGGGTACTTGAATTAAAAAAAATTCAAAGGGGGTACATCACTGAAAAAAGGTTGAGAACCACTGCATTAAACAATGTAACAAGGTTTTCCAAAATATGAGAACAACTTCAACTCAAGTTATGGAAAAAAGTGCCAACATGGCACTGCCATATTTATTATTGAAGTCACAAAGTGCATTATTTTTTTTAACATGCCTCAAAACAGCATCTTGGAATTTGGGACATGCTCTCCCTGAGATAATCCTAATACCCACTACAACTATGGGAAATACTATACTTTGACATTATTTTTTATATTTTTTTTAAACATGCCTCAAAACTACAGCTACAAAAACAATGAAGGCACACAGCTTCAGTCCAGAGTATACTAGAGTAATAAAGTAAACAATACTCAGTGGCCTAGTGGTTAGAGTGTCCGTCCTGAGATCGGTAGGTTGGGAGTTCAAATCCCGGCCGAGTCATACCAAAGACTTTAAAAAATGGGACCCATTACCTCCCTGCTTGGCACTCAGCATCAAGGGTTGGAATTGGGGGTTAAATCACCAAAATGATTCCCGGGCGCAGCCACCGCTGCTGCCCACTGCTCCCCTCACCTCCCAGGGGGTGATCAAGGGTGATGGGTCAAATGCAGAGAATAATTTCGCCACACCTAGTGTGTGTGTGACAATCATTGGTACTTTAACTTTAACTTTTAACTTTTAATAACATAGTCCTCCTTTAGTAGACTGCCTGGCATACTGTATAACAGGAAATTATAAACTGGGCTCAATCTGCCCTGCTCTAACGCATTTGTATGAGTAACACAAATGTGCTGCAAGCTAGTGCTGAGTGCTTGAAGTGGCCTACCAGTCAGCCAGAGCTTCTGAAATGCTGCGTTGAGACAGGACACCTCTGTTCACTGCAAGCTGCTTTCCGTGTTGGCTTTTCATCCATCTTCCACTTGTATTCATCGTGTATCTCCTTATGATTCTTGAAGAGGTGGGAGATCAAATTGCTTATATAAAGGAAGACATCTTGGTTCCTCCTCGCATAACCAACTTTTTGCAGTCATTGCAAATTGCCAGTTTTTTATCCGTCAGACACACTTTAAAATAATCCCAAACCATAGACATGGTGTCATTAGTCAGTCACCAGGCGAGCTCGTTTGTTAGCCACGGCTACAGCACCGGCAACAACACACTCTTGTTGTTGTTATGCTGCGCTCGCGGCGGTTTGATGAGGTCATCAAGCGTCGCCAGTAAACCTCTCATGCTGCAGTCGTCAACTCCTGTGTTGTGTGTGAGAGAGGGGAGGGGCTGCTGACTGGAAGACGCAACTGCTCTGTACTGCTCCCTACGTCCGTGTTTTAACGGATATGTACCGCTCCGTACAGCGGCGTTTTAAAAAGTCATTCATTTTACTTTTTGAAACTGATACCGATAATTTCCGATATAACATTTTAAAGCATTTAATATCGGCCGGCTGATATTATCGGACATCTCTAGTCTTTGTAGAACCTCTTGGGGTGGATTACTTACAAAAAACGAGGTGCCAAAATTCCCATACAATTTGTTTGATCAAAATAAAAATGGGGCAAAATAAGTAAACAAAACGTACCTTGCTTGTATTTCGACATGTGATTTCTTCCCGGAAGTGAAAACCAGCACTGGTTAACCCAGCTAAGATGGCTGTTGTACAGCAACCTGAGCACAAAAGAGGCTTAAATCTTACTGCAAAAAGCAGATATGAGCAAAAAAAAACAAAACTCTACAATGTAATAGACCCCTATAATTTATTTAAAAAAAAAGATTTGTCGAGTGATATCGAGGATTATTCTTCGGTCGAGTTCCGGCCTGTCGAACTATGGTGTGCTCCAGATATCACTCTACACGACAAAACCAATGATAAGTAAAACTTATTTTTGTGTGACTGGGTTCAGAAAATTGGTATCAGTTGGTATCAAGACTCTCCCAAATAAATATGCATAGTTTTTGCTCGGGTAAGGTTGCATTTTGTGATTTAACTTCACGTCTACTGTCATGTTTGTTGACTGCCCTTGCTGTTGCGCGCACCGTTTATGAGTACGTGTAGTGCTTTTCCCTGTCTTTTTCCAAAATAAAACAATAAATGTCAACATTGTGTATGTGCTCAAGCTTCATTTATGATTGTTGCCTTTGGTAAAAACGTAATTCTTTTAGGTTGTGCTCACATTTGATTGCTTTTATTTACACTTGCCGGGGTGGTGCTCGTAGCAAAAAAGTTTCTTAAGAAATACAAATAATTGCAAGATAATATTTAAATGGGAAACACTTAAACATTAAAAGCATATCAAACACACCTTTAATGTGGTCACTGCAAACTCATGCGTTCGGCTCTGCTCCCTTGTAATGGAGTGCGTGGAACTTTTGTCGTCTTTTTTTCATAAAATCTTGCAATCATCCGCCATTCTTCATTATCTCTCAAGCAACTTTTATCGATTATAGTAAGGTTGCCCGTTTTTTAACTATTATCCTTTTTGCGATTCAAACGGTTCGTACAGCCGGGAACCAACACCAGCAATCGGGCATTTTTGAGAAGAGGCACTGGCTTGACCACCATGAGTATTCTATCAGCCGGATGTGACGTCATTTTGAATCCAATCAATTGACTATCCATCCATCCATTTTCTACCGCTTGTCCCTTTCGGGATCACAGGGGGTGCTAGAGCCTATCTCAGCTGCATTCGGGCAGAAGGCGGGGTACACCCTGGACAAGTCGCCACCTCATCGCAGGGCCAACACAGATAGACAGACAACATTCACACTCAAATTCACACACTAGGGACCATTTAGTGTTGCCAATCAACTAGGGCTGCGAATTTTTGGGTGTCCCACGATGCGTTTCAATATCGATTCTTGGGGTCACGATTCAACGCGATTCTCGATTCAAAAACGATATTTTTCCGATTCAAAACAATTCTCTATTCATTCAATACATAGGATTTCAGCAGGATCTACCCCAGTCTGCTGACAAGCAAGCAGAGTAGTAGATTTTTGTAAAAAGCTTTTATAATTGTAAAGGACAATGTTTTATCAACTGATTGCAATAATGTACATTTGTTTTAACTATTAAATTAACCAAAAATATGACTTATTTTATCTTTGTGAAAATATTGGACACAGTGTGTTGTCAAGCTTATGAGATGCGATGCAAGTGTAAGCCACTGTGATACTAATGTTCATTTTTATTTTTTAATTTTTTTTATAAATGTCCAATGATAATGTCAATGAGGGATTTTTAATCACGGCTATGTTGAAATTGTAACTAATATTGATACTGTTGTTGATAATATACATTTTTGTTTCACTACTTTTGGTTTGTTCTGTGTCGTGTTTGTGTCTCCTCTCAATTGCTCTGTTTATTGCAGTTCTGAGTGTTGCTGGGTCGGGTTTGGTTTTGGAATAGGATTGCATTGTTATGGTATTGCTGTGTATTGTTTTGTTGGATTGATTAATAAAAAAGAAAAAAGAAAAAAAGAAGAAAATCAATTTTTGAAAAATGAGAATCGATACTAAATCGTACAATGTGAGAATGGCGATTTGAATTCGAATCGATTTTTTCCCACACCCCTACAATCAACCTATCCCCAGGTGCATGTTTACTATTGGCATTCAAATCCTTTGTCATTTTGCCCCCCCCAGATTCCTCCTTTGTCCTATAATAATATAATATTGTATTAAAAATAATGAATATGTTTTATCAACACAACAAAACAAACAGCAGTAGTGAAAACTAGAGATGTCTGATAATATCGGCCGGCCGATAAATGCTTTAAAATGTAATATCGGAAATGATCGGTATCGTTTTTTTTTTATTATAGGTATCGTTTTTTTTTTTTTTTTTTTTTTTTTTTTAAATTAAATCAACATAAAAAACACAAGATACACTTACAATTAGTGCACCAACCCAAAAAAACCTCCCTCCCCCATTTACACTCATTCACACAAAAGGGTTGTTTCTTTCTGTTATTAATATTCTGGTTCCTACATTATATATCAATATATATCAATACAGTCTGCAAGGGATACAGTCTGTAAGCACACATGATTGTGCGTGCTGCTGGTCCACTAATAGTACTAACCTTTAACAGTTAATTTTACTCATTTTCATTAATTACTAGTTTCTATGTAACTGTTTTTGTATTGTTTTACTTTCTTTTTTATTCAAGAAAATGTTTTTAATGTATTTATCTTATTTTATTTTAATAATTAAAAAAAAAAGGACCTTATCTTCACCATACCTGGTTGTCCAAATTAGGCATAATAATATGTTAATTCCACGACTGTATATATCGGTATCGGTTTGTATCGGTATCGGTAATTAAGAGTTGGACAATATTGGAATATCGGATATCGGCAAAAAGCCATTATCGGACATCCCTAGTACTAACCTTTAACAGTTAATTTGACTCATTTTCATTAATTACTAGTTTCTATGTAACTGTTTGTATATTGTTTTACTTTCTTTTTTATTCAATAATTTTTTTTAAATTTATTTATCTTATTTTATTTTATAAATTAAAAAAAAAAAGGACTTTATCTTCACCATACCTGGTTGTCCAAATTAGGCATAATAATGTGTTAATTCCACGACTGTATATATCGGTATCGGTTTATATCGGTGTTGGTAATTAAGAGTTGGACAATATCGGAATATCGGATATAGGCAAAAAGCCATTATCGGACATCCCTAGTTTCTATGTAACTGTTTTTATATTGTTTTACTTTCTTTTTTAATTTATTTATCTTATTTCGTTTATTAATTTGAAAAAAAGGACCTTATCTTCACCATACCTGCTTGTCCAAATTAGGCATACTAATGTGTTAATTCCACGACTGTATATATCGGTATCGGTAATTAAAGAGTTGGACAATATCGGAATATCGGATATAGGCAAAAAGCCATTATCGGACATCCCTAGTTTATATGTAACTGTTTTTATATTGTTTTACTTTCTTTTTTATTCAAGAACATGTTTTTAATTTATTTATCTTATTTCGTTTATTAATTAAAAAAAAGGACCTTATCCTCACCATACTTGCTTGTCCAAATTAGGCATAGTAATGTGTTAATTCCACGACTGTATATATCGGTATCGGCAATTAAAGAGTTGGACAATACCGGAATATCAGATTTCGGCAAAAAAGCCATTATCAGACATCCCTAGTGAAAACTGAAAAGTATCAATCTTATAACATACCATTTTAATATCGACAATCCAGGTATTGGATCGAACGTCCCAACTCGACATGACTGACCGACTGATGATGAATTGATGCAGAGTACATAGCACCTTTTGTGCAACGTTCGGATTTACAGTAAACGTAACTAATAGATCGATGTTTTCTCGCATTTTGAGGGATTGTTGCAAGTAAAAATGAAAGTAGAATAGAGTCATTGACAGTGGGGCTGAGTGGAGGAGGGAGGGAGAGAAAGGGGGCGCAGCCTGGCAGGCACACTAACTGGACATAATACACCATCACTAACCAGCGTAAACTAGTGGACAATAACTGGGCGAATAATGGACATTTTGTGCAGAAGGAAAAGAAGAAGAGGACTCCAGTGAAGACGCCAGGTAGTCATTCATTTAGCATCCATGTTAGCATGTGGTTAGCTTCTCTCACACACGCTGTACATTGTCTGCTAGCAGCTCATTTACGTGTCGATACAACAATTGCAAAGTCACCTGTGCTTTTATGAACAATTGTACGAGACATGGACGATGTACGTCGTCAGTTTGTCTTAAGGACATATTTAAGACGTGATAAGGAAAAGGTGTGCAAGCCCGCACGTGAGTGTTCGCTAGCAAGGCTAACATGTTCCAGCTAACACATTGCTAACCCAAAAGACTCGCCAATATTCAAACACCAACAACAAGCTGTTTTTTTAAAGTGTTGCGTGATGGCGGCAGACTTGTTTCTACCTATTATAAGTAGTAGTTCATGGTAGCAGTGACTTTAGATGAGGTCAACTCTCGGTGTTAAACCATAGAACGCGCGCACTTCGCTTGTAGGACATGTAGATTTATTTATTTTGTAGCTTCATTGTCAGCTAATTTAACATTCTTCAACACACCTACTATTAGTATAACAATATAATTAAAAAAAATGTTACGCACGTACAACATTTAAGACCTTTAGTATATCAGTATGTGGAATTAAATTATGGAATGGATTAAGCAAATAAATCAATGTACTAATATGATCCACTTCAAGAAACTCTTCATACTTAAAGTGTATACAAAGTACAAAGAAGAAGAACCATGATAAACATTCTGAATTTATATCCTCCATCCATTCATTTTCTATATAATCTTACTCATCTCACCATATGAAATATAACTTACTTCACCATTTATTATTCATTTATTTATTTTTATTGTTATTACTAGGGATGTCCGATAATTGCTTTTTTTTGCCGATATTCCGATATTGTCCAACTCTTAATTCCTTTTTTCTTAATTTTTTCTTTATGATTGTCACACACACACACACACTAGGTGTGGTGAAATACGATACCGATATGAACCGATACCGATATATACAGTCGTGGAATTAACACATTATTATGCCTAATTTGGACAACCAAGTATGGTGAAGATAAGGTCCTTTTTAAAAAAATTAATAAAATAAAATAAGATAAATACATTAAACATTTTCTTGAATAAAAAAGGAAGTAAAACAACATAAAAACAGTTACATAGAAACTAGTAATTAATGAAAATGAGTAAAATTAACTGCTAAAGGTTAGTACTATTAGTGGACCAGCAGCACGCACAATCGTGTGCTTACGGACTGTATCCCTTGCAGACTGTATTGATATATATTGATATATAATGTAGGAACCAGAATATTAATAACAGAAAGAAACAACCCTTTTGTGTGAATGAGTGTAAATGGGAGGGAGTTTTTTTGGGTTGGTGCACTAATTGTAAGTGTATCTTGTGTTTTTTATGTTGATTTCATTATAAAAAAAATTAAAAAAACATTAAAAAAAACCGATACCGATAATTAAAAAAACGATACCGATAATTTCCGATATTACATTTTAAAGCATTTATCGGCCGATAATATCGGACATCTCTAGTTATTACTTATGGAGTGTATTGTGAATAAATTGAGAACAGGAAGTGAACAAAAGTTTTAGCAACTGCCTTGTAAAGAAGGGGTAGGATTAAATAAGCTCTGCTTCTTCCTACTCCTTTTGGAACATGTTGAATAGAGAAACTGGAAATTGTGATGTATCATGTTGTATGCATGCATGTTCCAAATGAACTCAAACTCAATCTATCCGGCTGCATGAATGTGTTAGGTTCTTCACTACAGCTGAGGGCGGGTGTTTAACCTGTTTGAAATAGTCATTCATGTGTGCTGTGTCGGTATGTTTGAACAAAAGCGCTCCTTAGTTTACATTTAAAGGGTTTGAATGTGTAGTGAGTGTTGTATGGTCTCTGTCTGACTTCCCCATTTATAAACTTCTAAATTTACCTTGCTAAGTTCCAGATAGTTATGTGGCTAAAGGAGGGAGTGGCACTGCAACATAATCTATCAGGGCAGCAGCGGGGTCCAAAATGGGGCCTCAGGGCCATTTATGTCCAGCAATTAGATTTTTACAGGTACCGTTTACATTTCATCCCATTCTAGCACAAAACGGTACATTTAAAACGGTGCCGGTGAATAAATGTTGCCTGAAGCGATACTTAAAAATTGGAAAACATTTTTACTTTCGTGAAATTTTTTGACATTCAAGTTGAACACACTAGTAATTTAATTACTGTTACTTCAATAATATAAATTAAATCCAATTAGCACTTTGCATAGAAGTCTTGTTCTTTCCAAAATTTGTGAATCTTGCTATATGAAGACATAATAAACCTAATGGAGGCTTTTTTTTTTTTTTACTGTATCGTTCTACTTTACTCTAGTCTGCCTGCTTTTATAATACGTAGGGTTGCACAATTTAGATGATTTATAAATTTGGTTGACGATAGAGCTTTTAATACTATCGTTATACAGTGATAATGCATGTTGATGAAAAATTCTAGTTTTGTCCGGCAAGCCAACAAACGCTGCGTCCTCAGTGCATTGCAGCGTCCTTGCTAGCGGCTAAAGTCCCAGCAGAGTTCAGCAGTGACACTTCTAAGTCAGCAATCCTCACCTCAATGGTGGCAAAAAGTCATTTTCTTACAAGTGTTATGCACTGAGAGCAAAAAATAGCGAAACATTACACACCATAGATATATGCTCACCGCAAGCGAGAGCTCTTGAATGTAAACAAAGGGGGGCGGATCAATATACATATCAACAGTAACGATGCCAAGTAAATTATCAGTATATAGTCGATACTACAGTGGTTAGATTATTTTTTTTTACATCAAAAACTCCTTTCATTTTTGTTATTGTTTATTGTGGGGCGGTATAGCTCGGTTGGTAGAGTGGCCGTGCCAGCAACTTGAGGGTTCCAGGTTCGATACCTGCTTCCGCCATCCTAGTCACTGCCGTTGTGTCCTTGGGCAAGACACTTTACCCACCTGCTCCCAGTGCCACCTACACTGGTTTAAATTTAACTTAGACATTGGGTTTCACTATGTAAAAGCGCTTTGAGTCACTAGAGAAAAGCGCTATATAAATATAATTCACTTCACTTCACAAACTCAGGAAATAAGTCACTGGACACAGGAGGACTTTTAAGGGCAAAATACCCAAATAATTTAAATCAGAGCCAATAATAGGTCATAATAAAAAAATAAAAAAATAAATTTGGTTTGTTACACCGCCATTCTTTGTGTTTGTCTAAATAAATTGTAATAAAAATTTAATGATTTAATGATCTTGAAAATTTGAAGTATCAGTATCGACATTGGTATGACCAAGTAATTACTTGGTATTAGATCTATACCCAAATTTGTAGTATCACCCAAAACTAATGTAAAGTATCCAAAGAGAAGAATAATTGTTTGTTACATTTTAACAGAAGTGTAGATAGAACCATGTTAAAACAAAAATAACCAGATATTAACCGTTAATAAACAAGTAAATAAAAAATAGTTTTGACAAATTTATAACAAATAGAAATGATGCAATATTTTACTGCATACATCAGCAGCTAAGTTAAGAGCCTTTACAACTCATTTTAAAATGGTTCTATCATAATTAAAATTGTTCTATTATAATTTACGTACCAAATAATCTATTGTGATAAATATCGTTATCACAGGAGGCTGCAATATATCTCACAATATAGATTTTAGGCCATATTGCCCATTGCTAATAATATGTATGTTTTTATATTCTTTTGTAGTACTGACTGAACTTATTGTACTTTAAACTTGACAGTGAAACAAAACAATGTGCATTTCTGTAGAAAAACCCCTCTAAAATCATGATGAAAAGCTATGAGTTTTTAGTAAGATTTTTTTTGTTTATTTTTTTGTTGAATGTTATGAAATAGAATTACGGCCTTAATAGTCTTGAGTTGAAATGCAAATGTTGTATTTGTGTGAATAGGGGGCATATATTATACGTTTATACTTCTTTCTGCTCCTTTTCATTCATAATTTATTAGAATTTTGTGTTTATATTTTTATATTCAAAATTGAGTGAATAAAATAAAAATGCAAACGTGTATAGAATGGAATAGAATAGAAATGTATTCTATACTACTGTTGTGTAATCCTATTGCTCCTGGTTTGACTGTCCATCTAAATGTTTGTTTTCTAAAACAACAAAACAAAGACTTCCCTAATGAATGCTAAAATACTTGTATGTTCTCCTTCCGTCATCTAGTTTCCAGATGGATGTAGAAGATGTAAGGCTCCATGTTGGAATGCTGTCCAGATGATTTGTACACAGTTTGAGGGTGAGCTCCTGTTTTTTTATAGTAGTAGTATATTTATTTTTTGGGGGCGGGAGTGGTATTTCTTTGCATAATAGACAAGTTTGTTGAGTTAAAAAAATCCATACTTGTTTGTTCAGTGTCCTTCTGGGCTTTGCTGGGCATTTTTTTTGGTCCACTCTGTTTGTAGAATTTCCCTAGGAAGCTTTGCTACATGCGTACTTGCTAGGTTACTGTATGTCGCCAGAGAAAGAGAAATCATTTGTCATCCAGAGCCACTCCTTGTCCTCCCATCCGCTTTAGTGCAACAACAACTTCCAATGTCATCTCTTCTTCTGTAGTGACAGAATACTTCCTGCTACCATTCATGTCACCGTGTCAGATTAGTGTGTTTTTTTGCTACCTTCTTTTTAGCACTGTGGTTGCTCTGGTCGCTGTAGGCAGGCAGTTTGACCGAGTTTGACTGAGCAAAGAGGGTTTCATCATCCCTAACTGAAGAGCACACAAAATGACTGTGGCCAATGCAAACTCAGGCTCAGGTAAGCGGTGCTAGTTCACACACTTTCCTTTTTATGGGTTGGATTTGATATTTTGTAATTTGAACGTTTGGAAAAAATGCAAGTAAGGGTAGACCTGGGCAAATATTCAACAAGTCAATTAATCGTACAGTCAATGAAAATGAACTCGATAACTTTGCCAGCCTCGATAATCGCCAACTGCATGTGTTGTTGCGGGATGCAAAGCGGTCACTCTTTGCGTTGGTTTTAGCAGCTGCAGGCGTTTGTACTACAATGCACATAAATGGTAATAAAGATAACCACTGTAAAAGTCCCGACGGCTAGTATTACTGCATTAAATACAAATGATCGAAAAACCGTGATTGATAACCACACGTTGATAAAATTAGGGACCGACTAGCGTTAGCATGAAAACAAGAGCCAATCTTTCCCCATTAAGAAACACCAGACCCCAATCTAAACTTGTATAAATACATTACTGTCCAAACAACTGAGATACCGTATTGGCAATGAACATAAAGACTGTGCTGTGTTAGCACAAAGTGATCGATACATACTCGTCAGTTTCCAGTTGAAACAGACGGAGGTGTGTTCAATAGGAAGCAAACTCGCTTGACGTCACAAACTGAAAGTGATCACCCAATTTACATTTATTAAAGAACATTCTAAAATGTTAGCAAATTAAAATGTAAGAATATTAATATATTTAAACACACAAATACAAAATAATATGGCTCTTATGAAGCCAGAATAGTTTATCTGCCAAGAAAGTATATTCTGTGTCAATTTATTTTAGTCATTAAAAAAAAATACAACTTTGTTAAAAGATTTTAGTGTGTCTACATGTGCTTTTTGAGCACACGATACTGCGATGATGATAAACGTGGTGATTTTGGTTGCAATTACTTTTTTTTTTATCCATCCATCTTATTCTGCTTATCCGAAGTTGGGTCGCGGGAGCAGCAGCCTAAGCAGAGAAACCCAGACTTCCCTCTACCGAGCTACATCGTCCAGCTCTTCCCAGGGAATCCAGAGGCGTTCCCAGGCCAGCTGGGAAACATAGTCTCTCCACCGTGGTCTTCTACCTGTCGGACCACGCCACAATCAGGCGGTCCGATACCCCATAGTCTCTGAGCACTTTCCACAGGACTTCCCGAGGCACACGGTTGAATGCCTTCTCCAAGTCCACAAAACACATGTAGACTGGGCAAATTCCCATGCTCCCTCAAGGATCCTGCTGAGAGTATAGAGTTGGTTCACAGTTCCACGATCAGGACGAAAACGTCACTGCTCCTTCTGAATCCGAGGTTCAACTATCCGGCATAGCCTCCTCTCCCGTACACCTGATTAGACCTTACTGGGAAGGCGAGTGTGATCCCTCAATAGTTGGAACATACTCTACGGTTCCCTTTTTTAAATAGAGGAACCATCACTCCAGTCTGCCAATCCAGAGGTACCGCCCCCAATGTCCATGTAATGCTGCAGAGTCTTGTCAACCACGACAGCCCCATAGCATACAGAGCTTTAAGGAACTCCGGGCGGATCTCATCTTACCCTGGGGGCCCTCCCACGAGGAGCTTCTTAACTACCTCAACAACCTCAGCCCCAGAAATAGGAAAGGCCACCACAGAGTCCCCAGGCACTGCTTTCTCACTGGAAGACATTTAGGTGGGATTGAGGTGGTCTTCAAAGTATTCCTTCCACCGATCCACAACATCCCCAGTCAATGTCAGCAGCACACCATCCCCAATATACACGGTGTGGACAGCGGGGATATTTGATCAAATCCAAAAGCAACGCTTTTGGATTTGAAGCCGTCTGGAAGTCGTTCTTCATGTCTTGTCCGAACTCTTCTCATGTCCGAGTTTTTGCCCCAGCAACCACCAAAGCCGCACACTGCTTGGCCTCTCGGTACCTGTCCACTGCCTCTGGAGTCCCATGAGCCAAAAGGACCCGATAGGACTCCTTCAGCTTGACAGCATCCCTTACGCCTGGTGTCCACCAGCAGGTTCTGGGATCACCGCCAGGGCAGGCACCGACCACCTTGCGGCCACGGTTCCGATCAGCTGCCTCGACAATGTAGGCCAGGGACATGGTCCACTCCTCCCAGTGCCTCCCTCGTACATGTTCGAAGTTCTTCCGCAGGTGGGAATTGAAACTCTCTCTGACAGGAGACTCTGCCAGACGTTCTCAGCAGACTCTCACTATATATTAGGGCCTGCCAGGTCTGTCCGGCATCCTGCCCCACCATCAGAGCCGACTCACCATCAGGTGGTGATTGGTTGAAAGCTCCGCCACTCTCGTCACCCGAGTGTCCAAAACATGAGACCGCAAATCCGATGATACAACTATAAAGTTGATCATCGTCCTGCGGCCTGGGGTGTCTTGGTGCCAAGTGCACATATGGACACTCTTATGTTTGAACATGGTGTTTGTTATAGACAATCTGTGACGAGCACAAAAGTTCAGTAACAAAACACCACTGTGGTTCAGATCAGGGCGGCCGTTTCTCCCAAACACGCCTCTCCAGGTTTCACTGTTGTTGCCAACGTGAGCGTTGAAGTCCCCCAGTAGAACAAGGGAATCATCTGAAGGAGCACTTTCCAGTACTCCCTCTAGGGACTCCAAAAAGGGCGGGTACTCTGAACTGTTGTTTGGTGCTTAAGCACAAACAGTCAGGACCCGTGCCCCGACCTGGAGGCGGAGGGAAACTACCCTCTCGTCCAAACCCCAACGTACAGGCTCTGAGCCTCGGGGCAACAAGTATTGCCATCCCTGCCCGTCGCCTCTCACTGCTGGCAACGCCAGAGTGGAACAGAGCCCAGCTCTTCCCGAGAAGACTGGTTCCTAAAACCTTGCTGTGCCTCGAAGTAAGACCAACTAGATCCAGCCGGAACTTCTCTACCTCACGCACCAGCACAGGCTCCTTCCCCTCCAGCAAGGTGACGTTCCACGTCCCAAGAGCTAGCATCTGCAGCCGAGGATTGGACCGCCATTTAGCCATTTTATTAATTGTGTGTTGGCCCTGCGATGAGGTGGCGACTTGTTCAGGGTGTAACCCACCTTCTGCTCCAATGCAGCTGGTATGGCTCCAGCCACTCCCGTGACCCCGAGAGGCACAAGTGGTAGAAAAATGGATGGGTTTTGGTTGTGTATATTTGAGGGTCCCCAAGTCCCTCCTTAACAGAGACAGAACCTATTGTATTGCTTTTGGATGTTTTTTTAATTCAAGTGCAAAATTTTGCTAATAGACAGCGTATATTTTATTTGTATTATTTATTTTTTATTTAACTTGGATATTTAAAAGTTTTGGCAACACTAAATTGGCCCTAGTGTGTGGATGTGAGTGTGAATGTTGTCTGTCTATCTGTGTTGGCCCTGCGATGAGGTGGCGACTTGTCCAGGGTGTACCCCGCCTTCTGCCCGATTGTAGCTGAGATAGGCTCCAGCGCCCCCCGTGACCCCAAAGGGAATAAGCGGTAGAAAATGGATGGATGGGCATTCCAATACCAATGTTAAAATATTTTATCATTTTATTTGAAGGGTATACTTGCATTATTAGTGTTATGTATTATCATTTCATCAGTCGTTAATTTGGTCTCAAAATAATGTTGACAATAATTATTGGCAATAATTTGTAGGTCAATATAACGTCGAGGAAAATGTGTTATCGGGCCCGAGTAAGGGTTTGATTTCCTCCTCAGACATTCAGCTGTCCACTTGTATTTTAGTGTTGAAAGCCTTTTCGCGCAAACACTATGATGAAACCACTTACCAGTTCCTGCATTTTGCAAGCTGTTCATACAAAAGCAGACTTTCTGGCATGTGCTTCATCACCACAGCACATTTCTCCCACAAAATCAGTTTGCGAAAAAATGAGAGGAATGTGAACTGGTCCATTGATGGACTGTCCCACATTCTTATGCTGTTTTCATTGGCCCTGCAATCATAAAACACTACATGTCAAGGCATTTGATTACCCAGGAAATGTATAGGTTTTTTTACCTTTTCAGCCATGCAGCAGGTTCTGGACAACCTGAAAGACATGCCCTCGGGCATGGGTGCCAAAGACATTGACCTCATCTTCCTCCGTGGCATCATGGAGAGCCGCATTGTCCGCTCCCTCGCCAAGGTATAATTTATACTCCATCCCACGACTCATGAATGACTCCTACTAATGGTGGTGGTTGGCTGTAAACTGCAATCTATTAAATGGGTCATATTATGACTTTTTTGTTAATTTCAAACACTTCCTTGTGGTCTACATAACATGTAATTGTGGTTCTTCGGTTAAAATTTTGCATAGATTTTTTTCCGATCATCTCCAAGCCTCTTACTTTCTTCAAAATGCGCCGTTTTGTGGGCGGTCTTATTTACGTGCTTCCACTTCAACTACGTCTTCTACCCGTTAGCCATGTTGTAGTTTTTAGCGCTTTCATATGGAGTCTCCGGACAGATATAAGTGAACTATACGATTTTTTTGGTATTAGAAATGGCAACAGTGGAGGATGCATGTGCATGTACGAGACAGTCTGCCCCACAACAAGTGGCTAGAGAAAAATAAGTTTATTGACTACAACATCAGACTACAATGGCGTACTTGCACAAAGCTCTTTGGGTAAATATATAAGATATTTGGAGATATCTGCCGACATCACATGTTTGAAGTTTGACGGAAGGCAAGATTGTTTTATATTTATCTCTGCCATGCCTCCATGGTTTGATTTCACATTTTTGAGACTTATGCTGATCCCAAATACACAAATACAGGTACCGATAGGTAAGAAAAGTTATTTTTGCATATTCGGCCCACTTTAAAAAATATCAATCACATCATGCTAGTATCAATCCGATACTCGATACTAACAATTTGTATTCAACCAAAACGTCATTAAAAGCAAACTTTACAAAAACAAAATGTATAGTTTCATGAGAGAAATTGTTTGATTTGGAAACAAAAACTATTTTTTTGTTTGCGATTTTTTTTCTTCTCTCCCATGTTTTTGTATTTGTTTGATTGTATAAAAGGACACCTTTCTTGCCATATTAAAATTGATGTTTAAAAATGTTACTTAAAATGTATGGTTGTATTAAAAGCAAAAAAAAGGCTAACAGCTAGTCTTCAGATGCAAATTAATTAACCTAACTATCCTTGTCATACCTATTGGTACCTGTTTTTGGGATCTGCTTAAGTCCCTAAAATGTCTCATTTAAACAGGCTTGGCGTAGATATTTATAAAACAAACTTGCCTTTTTTCATTCTTCCTCCAAACCAGCTGTTTGGAATGTGCCCAATTTGTTAAGATGTTCCTGTTGATGACAATTTTGCCCGACGATATATTGACCAACAAATTATTGCAGATAAACTATTATGCTTTAATTTGTTTTTAACCAATTTAACCACTGATGTAATAACAATACTGCACGCATATACTTTCAATTTCAATTAACTTGTATTTATTGTATGTTTTAACATTGTAATTGAATTGTAAACTTTTAAATATCCAAGTTAAATTAAACAAACAAATACTTACTAAATATACTGAAGTTACACTTTAATTTTGAGCATGTAGGCACAGGTAGAGTTGTACATTACTTAACTGACGTTGTAGTCAATAACATCTTTATTTTTTGGGGCCACACATACATCTTCTGTTGTTGCCATTTCTAATACAAAGTAGCGTATAGTTCTAACTTATATTTGTCAGTTGACTCCATATGGAAGCGCTAAAAACTACAACATTGCTTACGGGGGGAAGACGTGGTCGAAGTGGAGGCATCGAAATAGGACGGCCCACAGAAAGCGGCTTCAAGATGGTCTGTAAAACAAAATCTATGCAAGAACCACCATTACATGTTATGTAGACCACAAGGAAGTGTTTTAAAAGTATTTTAAAAACATATGACCTCTTTAAAAGTTGTTGGTTTCTTTGAACAATAAATGGACCAAAAAACAACACCGTGCTAAATTAAAATGACGCTCTGAAGGCAACGCAAAGCTGATCAGACCAATCGTATGATTGGCTTTTATTCAAACAAAACCCACACAATATGCAAGACTACAGCCCACAGAGTGAATATGGTGAATATACGGTTTCAGGCTATCTCTTCAATGATTGGTCAAAAGGCACTCACGTGACTCCAGGGCGCCATGACTCTTCCCTACTTTGGCTAATGCTATGTGTCTGCGGCACTTCCTCATTAGTTTTTCAGCATGTAAAAACACCCTGTTATGCAATAAGGGTCTGCTCCACCTGTGAGAATTGCGGAATGCTTTTACATCGCTTTCCCACCAAGTATGGGAAGTGAAGGTTCATGAACAACACTGCAGAGCCACCGATTACAGTGTCTTGTGCCAGGTAAACACACGACACAAAGTCTGCGTTTTGTTCAGGAGAGAACACACAGAAGCTAATACAAATAATTACAGAAGAAGTTAATGAATTAAAAAGATGGTTTTACAATAACAGACTATCCTTCAATCTCAGAAAAACTAAAATAATGCTATTCGGTAACAGCAAAAGAGAAAGTCAAACACAAATAGAAAGACGAAGTACACATTTTGGGTGTAATAATAATAAGATGATAATGGATCCATAAAGTTTGTCTAAATCTAAAAGAACAGGCATAGCAAGTACAGTGATTACATTACATTATTTTGGCAAAATTAGAGAAATAAGTTATTTTTTGTCTGTTCTATGTATTTTTTTTAACATGTGCGTGTTCTAGAGCCGGCTGGTCACAAATCACTGCAGGAATGTAGCAGCAGAGTGCGTCAAATACGGCCGCAAAATTCTACTTTCAAGAAATAAAAGCATGTCTTTTTGGCAATTTATGAGCTGGAGATTGTTTAGAACTATATTTAGACTTATTATTTTGGTTGTTTTGTCAGGAAAACGTATGTCAAAACGACTGCAATTGCATTTTTCCAAGCACAGCTGCCAGGTCATTGGTAGCAAACATGGCGCCTCTCGTTTAGTTGGCCAAACTATTTATACACGACTCAATGACAGCCCTGTAGTTATAGTGCCATCTGCTGGATGTGAGTGGTCACTGCACCATCTGGCCCTTGTAAAAATAAAGTACATACTTTGAATCCATGCTCCTGTGTTGAAGCTAGTATGCATGCATACAGCACCTAGGAGAAAAAACGCTACAAAATAAGTCACTTCTCATTCCATGATAATGTTACATCACAGCTGTATTTGGATAAACACCTAAATGTAATGTCTTTTTCACAGACACAACCTTCATAATGTTTTTTTAAATGTTTGTTGTGTAGTTTTTACAAAAAAACAATTTAATGAAACTAATTTTAACCAGATGTGAACAGTCAGATTACCGGTACACAAAATACAGGAAAGCTAATTTGTGAAAGTCATCCTCGTAACTGTAAACACAGCAATAAGAGCTGCAACACACACGTGAGCATTGCACTTGTTAATCAAGTTAAATTCTTTTTACTGAGCTAGATAAGGTGGCATAAAAAACATGTTCGAGTTTGTGTTTATTTGGAACATGCATGCATACAACATGATACATCACAATTTCCAGTTTCTTTATTCAACATGTTCGAAAAGGAGTAGGAAGAAGCAGAGCTTATTTAATCCTACCCCTTTTCCATTATGTAGCAGTTGCTAAAACTTTTGTTCACTTCCTCTTCTCAATTTATTCACAATATACTCCAAAACTAATAACATTAAAAATAAATGAATGATAATTTGTGAAGTAAGTTATGTTATATGGTGAGATAAATAAGATTATCTAGAAAATGAATGGATGAATGAAATAAATTCAGAATGTTCAGCATGGTTCTTCTTCTTTGTATTTTGTAAACACTTTAAGTTTGAAGAGTTTCTTGAAGTGGATCATATTAGTACATTGTTTGATTTCTTTGCTTAATCTCTTACATAATTTAATTCCACATACTGATATACTGAAGGTCTTAAGTGTTGTACGTGCGTGCAAATGTTTTCAATTATATTTTTCTCTTAATATTGTATTTGTGTACAGCTCCACTAATGGACATTGGAGTGTTACTTTCAACTTGGATTTGGTGTAACCATCATGAGCGTTCTGTTCAGGTATATTTCTTTTATATTTTGATAAATCATCATATTTATGTATTACTAAATTTAAATAGGTATTGATCAATCTTTAAGCTGTGTGTATTTGATTTCAGTTTGCTTTTGACATCTTATTTAGAATTGTAGTTGAAACTTTTACAACCTTGTGTTGCGCTCATGATGGCGTAACCAAACTAGATTTCATTTAATGATCTTGTTTTGAATATTTATTCCCTTTTTTACATTTAGTATATTTAAATATTCATTTATAAAGATTGAATACATTTCAAATATCAATAAAAGCAATTGCCTTCTTATAGGGTAATGTTTAGTTACACCAAGTCATAAGCGTAACACTAAGCTTCACCACTTTGACTTGTAATATCTCTAATTCTGGTGGTGTTTTATGCTTTTTGCTTTTTGGAACATGTACTATACATATGTGTACAGCTCCACTAATGGACATTGAAGTGTTACTTTCAAAGGCAAAATTAAAGTATTGCTAGAAACATAATTTTATATGGGACTTTATTGTATGATATGTATAGTACATGTTCCAAAAAAAAAAAGAAGCATAAAACACCACCAGAATTAGAGATATTACAAGTCAAAGTGATGAAGCTTAGTGTTACGCTCATGACTTGGTGTAACTAAACATTACCCTATAAGGTGAAGGCAATTGCATTTTATTGATATTTGAAATGTATTCAATGTTTATAAATTAATATTTAAATATACTAAATGTAAAAAAGGGAATAAATATTCAAAATAAGATCATTAAATAAAATCTAGTTTGGTTACGCCATCATGAGCGCAACACAAGGTTGTAAAAGTTTCAACTACAATTCTAAATAAGATGTCAAAAGCAAACTGAAATCAAATACACACAGCTTAAAGATTGATCAATACCTATTTAAATTTAGTAATACATAAATATGATGATTTATCAAAATATAAAAGAAATATACCTGAACAGAACGCTCATGATGGTTACACCAAATCCAAGTTGAAAGTAACACTCCAATGTCCATTAGTGGAGCTGTACACAAATACAATATTAAGAGAAAAATATAATTGAAAACATTTGCACGCACGTACAACACTTAAGACCTTCAGTATATCAGTATGTGGAATTAAATTATGTAAGAGATTAAGCAAAGAAATCAAACAATGTACTAATATGATCCACTTCAAGAAACTCTTCAAACTTAAAGTGTTTACAAAATACAAAGAAGAAGAACCATGCTGAACATTCTGAATTTATTTCAAATAAAAATGTATCAGCTTGAACATCAAATATGTTGTCTTTGTAGCATATTCAACTGAATATGGGTTGAAAATGATTTGCAAATCATTGTATTCAGTTTATATTTACATCTAACACAATTTCCCAACTCATATGGAAACGGGGTTTGTATTTCCAAGCATCTCCTTTTTATTATTGTTGATTTTAAATGCTCAAACTAATGCATATTATATATGCATGCCCTAGTAAACAAAAAAAAAAGTCATATTTATTTTGATTGTTACATTTTGAAGTACATTTGTGCAGGTGGGTGAGAGTGTACCCATTACCAGAGCTGTACACATTTCTCCTCTTTTGTTGGGAAGAATTGTTGTATATTCTTGGGTAGCAGGTGATAGTTTGCTTTGTGTATAATTTTAGCTGTTTGCAAATTCACTATGTCGTGGAATTTCAGTATTTTTGATTCCATTAATAAAGTGTTTGAATGTTCTCTATATCCAACATTATGTATTATTCTAACTGATCTTTTTTGTAACATGGTTAATGAATGAAGTGTACTTTTGTAGTTATTTCCCCATATTTCTACACAATAAATCAGATATGGAAATACCAGCGAGCAGTAGAGACTATGAAGGGATTTTTTGTCCAGTACATATTTTGCTCTATTCGTTATTGACGTGTTTCTTGCCACTTTGTTGTATATTTTTTATATGAAATTTCCAGTTCATTTTGTCATCAATCATTATATCGAGAAATTTGGTTTTATTTACTTTTTCAATTTCTATTCCGTCTATTTGTATTTGGTGGAGATTGAGGTCATCACGTTCATATCTATAAATAGAACAATAGCGCATGCTGCGCTAAGTAAGGTGTTTCCCCTACTTGTAAGAAAAGCAGTTCCTTCCTAATAGATTTTCACATATTCAGTTTGAATATTTATTGAAATATATTTATGTGCCTTTTAACACTACCAGGAAAACTGCTGTATTTTTTTAAAGGAGCCTTTCAAAATGCACACATCTATTACTAAATAAAACCACAGTGTATTCCACTGGGCATTCTGAAATAGTTTGATACTGCTTCCATCAGTTGTTCTAGTAATAAGGTGAGCTCAAATAAAGGGTGTATAATTTTTGGTCCATGTTGAGAAAATATTGTTTTTGCTGTCCATAGGCTCACGAGTGCCTCGAGGAGGTCAAGTTAGAAGCCGTGCGAGACGACAATGTCCAGCTGATCTCCGAGATCCTCGACTCGCTCAACACGCTCCCTGAAAAAGACACTGCCTCTGCTGAGCTCTCCAAAATCCTCCAGGAGCCTCATTTCAAGGTCCTTGTTTGTGTGTAAACCCCCCCCCACCACCACCACCACACACACACACGGGGAAATGAGAGATGCAACACTGGCTTGTAGTCTCAGCACATGAGAACACTTGTCAGAATGTTTTTACTTCAGTTACTGAAGTGCATGTTGGACCTGCTTCCTTCTGTTCCTCCATTGCTTATATGCTGTGGCGGGGGTGGGGGGGTGTATTTCCTCTGACCAATGGCAGGCCTGGTTTTGTGGGTAAGGAGAGAAAGACAGCACTTCGTCACCTCCAGTCTGAGGGAATCTTCGGAGTCGCTAATGCAGTTTGTTTTATCTGAGCAATGTTTGTGTGGCTGCTGGGGTAAGAACATGGATATTCATGAGGGAGAGAGATTGTGTAGTTTTCTAGTAATTCTCATCTGGAATTGTCTCTGCTGCAGTCTTTGATAGAGGCTCATGACAAAGTGGCTGCAAAGTGCTACGAGATGCCCAACGCCGCCACAAACTGCACCGCATTGTTGGCCAGCTGTCTCGTGCCCACCGACGCCATCAGGATGATCGGAATCCAGAAGAAAGCAGGAGAGCCGCTGGTAAGTTAAAAAAATAAAAATAAATGTCCTCATTTATTCATCACCTGTGTGACCTGGCCAGGGATGAAATTTGGATTTCTGAAGTTGTCTTAAATCAGTCCTTCTCAAATAGTGTGGCAGTGAAGTGCGATGCCCGGGGGAGGGGACCGTGTGACCCCGGGGGAACATGCTTTATCAGTATCATGCTTCAAACCTCAATTCGAAAATCTTTACACTGCAAAACTTGTTTTCAACTATAAAGAATACATTAGAAGTTATTATTAGTGTAAAGCACCCTGTCATTTATTATTTGACACTTTACAAGTTATTTTTGCATCTCAACTGTGTCTCACATGTCGGGAGTGGCACATATAGAGCAAAAAAACAACCTCTCAATTGCAAGTCCACCCGGTAACCTGCTCTCTTCCTGGTCCCATACATAAATGTACTGTAAACTACAGCCGTAGTATTACAGAAGTTTATGATCTCAACCACCAGTTTATACAGCAATAATACAATAATATTTATATCACAAATATTTATCCTGTGAATGATCACAACACACTCTTAAATCACTTCTGACTTTTGATAACTCAGCTGCTGCTTGTGGGCATTCTTAAGGGACAGGCTTCAGTGTGAGTGGCTGTTTTCCACCTGGCACAAGTGTTTGACTTGTCTCCAATTAATAGTTACAATATTTTTAGAAGGTAAAAAGTGTAGGACATGACTCTCTCCACCAATTACCTCCAAAGACCCAGATAATAATCGAAGACTTCTTCCAGGGGGTGACATTCCGTGTGGAGCAAGGGGAGATGGTGATAGCGCGGATCCTGCATGACAGCTACATCGACCGCCAGGGCATGCTGCACACCGGCGACATCATCCGTGAGGTGAATGGGCGCCAGGTGGGCAGCGACCCGCACGAGCTGCAGGAACTGCTGAGGGACTGCAGCGGCAGCGTCACCCTAAAGGTGCTGCCCAGCTACAGAGACTCACCAGCGCCTCCTGAGGTGAGCACATGAAGCTGGTACCTGTTGTCTCCTGACCTGTGTGGTCTCAGAATACCAAACCTCTGTAAACCGAGCCCAGTGGCGCTCTATTAATAACCTCCTTACTGTAACACGGCAGCTGAGGCTTTCTGTCAGCATGTGATCTTCTTGCAGGGCATGGATCAGATTATCAAAGTTTGCTAACCTGCTAATGCAACTCCTAACAGTTAGCTTCAAGATGTTGTCATCCTACACATGATTAGTCGCTGTCATTTCTGGCAGGTTTATCTAAAGCCGCACTTCAACTACAACCCCGCCTCAGACAACCTGATTCCCTGTAAAGAGGCGGGCCTTGCCTTCTCTAGAGGCGATATCCTGCACATCGTCAACAAGGAGGACCCCAACTGGTGGCAGGTGACGTACTGATCTTGATCTATGCACACGAGAGCCAAGCCCTTACATGAATTTTTATGCCGAGTCATCACTTGCTACTTTTATTCGGTTAAAAGGAATTCTAGTGCGGTTGGTTTTTAAGTGTGAATGCTACTCAACCGAGGTGCGAATCAAATACGCAGACTGCTTAAGATGGTCTTGGTCTGCTTTCAAGCAACTCTGATGTGCTGCAACTCAAATGTGACGACTACACAGATCGAAAGGCATAGAGCAGTTTAAAAAGCACGTAGAAATGACATAAAACCTCCATTTACAAACTTAATTTGTTGTTGAACAGGGTTTTTGCATAGAATAGCTTGTATATTAAATCTAATTTTCCATAAGAAAATGTAAACATGAATAATTGGTTCCAGTCTCCATATTTTAGTGGAAGTAAAAAGTGCTATACATGACTGTATATTAGAGATGTCCGATAATATCGGCCTGCTGACATTATCGGCCGATAAATGCTTTAAAATGTAATATCGGTATCTTTTTTTTTATTATCGGTATCGTTTTTTTAAATTAAATCAACATAAAAAACACAAGATACACTTACAATTAGTGCACCAACCCAAAAAACCTCCCTCCCCCATTTACAGTCATTCACACAAAAGGGTTGTTTCTTTCTGTTATTAATATTCTGGTTCCTACATTATATATCAATATATATCAATACAGTCTGCAAGGGATACAGTCCGTAAGCACACATGATTGTGCGTGCTGCTGGTCCACTAATAGTACTAACCTTTAACAGTTAATTTTACTAATTTTCATTAATTACTAGTTTCTATGTAACTGTTTTTATATTGTTTTACTTTCTTTTTAATTCAAGAAAATTCCCCGACTGTATATATTGGTATCGGTAATTAAAGAGTTGGACAATATCGGAATATCGGATATCGGCAAAAAGCCATTATCGGACATCCCTACTGTATATCAAACAAACATAACAAAGGGGTGAGGAATCAACTGCCTATTTAATAACGAAGTCAAAACAACAAGCTGAAGTGTCCTCATTGGCAACCGCCTTGTGGACACGCACACACACTGGCACTATCTTTGTGGTGCATTCACAGTTGAAAATCACAAAACTCATTGAAGTTTAAAAGCCAGGCCGCTACAAAGATTAGGAATAAGAAAAAAAAAAATATATATATATACTTTACCATCCATTTTCTATCGTTTGTCCCTTTTGGGGTCGCTGGAGCCTATCTCAGCTGCAATCAATTTGACCTTGTCAGTGAATTATCTTGTTGTGTAGTGGAATGGAGCGGGCTGTGTTGACAACGCTGTGGATACTTCCCATATTTTTAAAATCACATATCACTTGTCCGTTTTTTTTAAACTCATTTTGAGCTAAGAAAACTGCCGTAAAAAGGCAAAAAACCACTTATAAAGTAGCACAGTAGCTAACAGCACCACTGAGCTGACAATAAGAACCAGACAGCAATCAGCACGCTCAAACGCTCACAATGGATGTGCTGCCAGGCACAAAATCCACAGGTTACAAGAAGGTAACATGAGCTGTGACTTTTTGATTATTGATTGAAGGATTATTTTTTTGGGAAGCTACCAAGTTACAATGAAGTCTTAGTTACCGGTACTTGATTGTTTTTTGGACTTTGATGGACCAGCAAGTTAAAGTATAACTTAATTTCATTTATTGTCCATTTTAAATCTATTTTTGTTCTTTTGGCTTTTATCCATTTTTGCACCCTATTTTGTTGTCGTTGCACTTTGTTCTTGTAACAAAAAATACCTGACTTGCAGCCCCGCCACAAGCTTGTAATGCAGTTTTATCTTTAATTAAACTTACATCCCACCTGGCTGTAAAGAAACATGTGAGACAAATAATGCATAGGCAGTTTGTTTTCCAACAACTATGTATTGACGGATGGAATTGATCTATAATATTTGTGGAATTATTGATCGTACAAAGACTGAAAACATCAAACAAATGTGATATTTATCATACGTGCAGCAACGATACTCTACAAATATGAAAATGTCATAAAAAAAGTCAATCATGTCCTCACTTAATGCATGTCTTTACCGCGCAGCCCTTGTCAAAAATACCAAGGTGGAATGATCAGTGAAAGTGTGCAGCAAGTATCTTTTTAAACGTTTTTAAGTTTAAAAGCACATAATAGTCTTTTCAAAATCCTTATGGAAGTTTTTCCTTACCTCTGTCATCTAAATTCCGTACTATCTTGCGTGCTGCTTTGACAAATGTTAAGTGCTAACTTGGATTGTGGATCAGCTCTACAAGACATATTACGTATTTACTTGTTTCAACTTTCACTAGTATTATATTATATTATATTCTCACCAAACATGCGCTCTGCTTCCCCTGTAGGCATGCAGTGTTGTGGGCGGAGCGACCGGTCTCATTCCTAGTCAGTTCTTAGAGGAGAAGAGGAAAGCGTTTGTGAGAAAAGAATGGGATATTTCGGGTAAAGGTCAGTAACATGTAACAAGTCTTTATCGCTATGTGACCTGTGAGCTGACACCATTTTTGTTCGACACAGGCATGCTGTGTGGTAACATCACCGTGAAAAAAAAGAAGAAGAAAATGATGTACCTGACTGCAAAGAATGCAGGTGTTTGTGTTTCACCTTTTAGATTGTTCAGTCTCCTCACACACAACATAGGGAAAGATAACGTCCTGCTTTTGCAGAATTTGACCGCTACGAACTTCAGATCTACGAGGAAATGGTTAAGATGCCGCCCTTCCAGAGGAAAACATTGGTTCTAATTGGTGCTCAGGGTGTTGGGAGGCGGAGCCTGAAAAACAGACTCATTGTGGTGAATCCTCTGAGATATGGAACCACCGTACCATGTAAGTGACTTACTTCTGTCAAATGAAGTATTTATACATTGTTTATTTGGATGAACAGATAAATGTCACACACAGCATAGAATTGATGCTGTCCAACAAGAAATCACAAACTTTTTCCCATAAAATACGTAAAAAATGTATTTAAACTCTTATTACAAATTGTAAGTCACTTTTTGTATTTAAAAAAAATAAAAAATGGTGAAACTTGCTTTCCCAATCGTGAATAAATGGTAAGGTTCCACCAGGGAAAAAAGTACCGTATTTTTCGGAGTATAAGTCGCTCCGGAGTATAAGTCGCACCTGACGAAAATGCACAATAAAGAAGAAAAAAAACATATATATGTCGCACTGGAGTATAAGTCACATTTTTGGGGGAAATTTATCTGATAAAAGCCAACACCAAGAATAGAGATTTGAAAGGCAGTTTAAAATAAATAAAGAATAGTGAACAGCAGGCTGAATAAGTGTACGTTATATGAGGCATAAATAACCAACTGAGAACGTGCCTGGTATGTTAACGTAACATATTATGGCAAGAGTCATTAAAAAAACTATAACATATAGAACATGCTATACGTTTACCAAACAATCTGTCACTCCCGATCGCTAAATCCCATGAAATCTTCCTCCTCGGTACCGCTCCTGGTATGCGCTGCTAGCTTCCATTCTTTCTGCTGCTCGATCGCCGTTTTCTGCTGCATATTTCACTACGTTCAGCTTGTAATCTGCAGTATATGATTTCCTTTTCGGTGCCATTTTAGTTCAGTCCTTCTCAGTTTTTATAAGTTACCGCCAATGTTGCTGTGGTCTATTTTAATAGCTCCGGCAGTAGCGTATAGCATATAGCAGTTAGCATTCTAAAACCCACAATGCACTTCTGCCATGACTCGCCCCCGCCGAATTCTTATTGGTTGGTGGATGAGTGACGATTGCAGACATGTGTGTGACGATTTTCTTCGTCGCTCACGCGAATGAGATAAATAATATTTGATATTTTACGGTAATATGTTAATAATTTCACACATAAGTCGCACCCACGGCCAAACTATGAAAAAAACCTCGACTTATAGTCCGAAAAATACGTTAGGCCTAATCTAACATGCATGCAATTGACTTGCTGTGAAGACCCTTTATGGAAAAAGGTGTGGAGAAAAAAAAGTGAAAATTATCTATATTTTTATATACCATACTCACCCAAATGCAAGAGAACCAGTCTTTCCTTTTTTATTTGAAACACAAAATCAAAGAGATACACTTTAATGAATACAGTATATAATGTTTTAAGCTTGTGCAAAATTCCAAATTTGGATTCTGAATCAAAATAGTTCCACACCACAGAATTTTTAAGTAAATAATCCTAATGAAAGGATCCGTTTTGTTTTCATTTTTAGTTGTTGAAAAACATTTGCTGTAATTAGAATGTCTACATGAAGTTCATGGTAATATTTCTATATAGAATATAAAACACTCATGTATGGAATATTGAATTTTGTGCAGGCCAAAATTATTCACTTGACTTTCAATCCTTCAAATCGCATTTGAATTGTTGGGAAAAAGCCCCCACCTGTTGCAATTCTTCTGGTTTGCATCTCATTGAATTTAATTTGGGAGACATTCTCAATGATATCTTTTTATAATTATTTACATACATTTTTCTTAAATCATGTTTTTAGTACCTGTGAAATAATTGGTAGGTTGCAATAATACTGTGCAGTGGTTTTTACTAACTTTGAACCACTGAAGTGTAGTGCAGCTGCAGTTCTTATTTGTACGCCATCTATTCCAGTTACGTCCCGCAGCCCCCGAGAAGAAGAAAGAGACGGCCAGAACTATTGTTTTGTGGCGCGGCAGCTGATGGAGCAGGATATCAAGGACAGTCGTTACCTGGAGCACGGCGAGTACGACGGCAACCTTTACGGCACCAAGATCGACTCTATCCATGAGGTGGTGGGGGCGGGCCGCACCTGCATCCTGGACGTCAACCCCCAGGTAAGCGTTCGTCCTGCTTGCTATGGGAATAACTGCACAACAGTGTTTGACAGCAGTTTGTTTTTTCCAGGCTTTGAAAGTGCTGAAGACTGCCGAGTTTATGCCCTTTGTGGTCTTCATCGCGGCTCCTGAGCTGGACACCTTAAGAGACATGCACAAGGCTGTGGTGGATGCTGGACTAACAACCAAACTATTAACTGTGAGTGTATCAAATCTAACTATAATAATTGGCAGGTAACATTGGATGTGACTCCAACAGGAGAACGACTTAAAGAAGACAGTGGAGGAGAGCGCCAGGATCCGCCGCACCTACAGCCACTTCTTTGACCTAATTATTGTCAATGACAACCTGGACAAGGCCTTCGAGGAGCTGCAGGAGACAGTAGAGAGACTATTTGTGGAACCCCAGTGGGTCCCAGTCAGCTGGGTCTACTGATAAGGGACTGTCCTGAGCTGCTACACCTGGAGGACTCAACACTGCACTGCACACACTATGCAAAGCCAGCGCACACAGGAAGTGTACTTATTTATTGGCAGAACTCTTTTAATATTCTCATCACACACATTGAGTGTTTAAATTTAGAAAAGGAACTATTGCTACCATGTCCTTTAATTTAATGTTACACTTATGTAAGTTGGAGTATGTATTTATTCTACTAATGAGGGCTTGCTCATTACCTCAGTCAGTGTGTGCGTTTACACTCTTTGTCATCTCATTTTGCCACTACTACTGTTTGGACTCTTTGTCTTTACATCAAGGCAATAGAAGGTGACCTGACAGCCAGTTAGTGTGTGGTTCTACATGGGAAGGAAGACGTGAAACTAATGTGTTCACTAGTCTCATCCATGTAGATCATCTGTGTGTGAGTCCAACCTTCCATGTGCCGCTGCATTAGTTTAAGACTTAACGTTCCACAAGAAGTTTTAACAAGGTGCTGCGCCTCACTAAAACGTCCCTTTTGATGTGATCTGATTAAAAATTGTAATTTAAAACAAAATCATATTTAGTGAATTTTACTTATTTCAGAGAAATTTATTTTCAAGATGTCAAGTGTTTTTCTCTATTAAACTGTGCTGTTTTTTTTTATATTAAAAACATTTGGACTTGAAATAGACACTTGTTTCCATATTTTATAAACATACAAGGTAGACATGGTAAAAAATACAAAGAAATGTAGTTCGGAATAAAACATGCCATTACATTTTTTGCTTGTTCCAGAATGAGGCTTAATTTCAACAGAACTCATAAGGCAGTCAAACCTTGTGATTTATATCAGCCAATCAGTGGGGAATGAGAGAGCATACATTACAATGAAAGCAACAATATAACATGTTAAATTGAGGTTATAATAGAAATATTTCAATTAATCCACTAACGGGTTAATTGGGAGTGTGACAGCTAATGCAGGAACAAATCATTTTGATCATTTAAAAATGAACAATGACATTGATAAAACATTTACACACAAATCATGTGTTAAAAAGTGAAGGACGTTGTACCTTAGTAGCATAAACAAAAGTTATTTACCACAAAAATGTTTTGCAGCAAAACGGTCTTGAGTATTTCAGAGCTTAAAGAGGAGTTTGTAGGTCAAACTCAGTGGGCCAGTGAGTAAAGGCCTCTGAGAGCGATGCAAATAATGAGAGGACGGTTACCCTGCTGATGATTTATTTCTGTCCTCAATGTGTCACCGTCTCTCCTCAGGGTCACGTTAGAGGAAGCGAACAGATGTTCAATGCTGGACAAGACGTGGTCTGCCAGCGCAGCCAGGTCAACGCTGCTCGCTGGTGACTCCCTGCTTGCAGATACGCTTCGCACCTAGGAAAGAACCAGAACAACCATTTGTGATGGACACACATGTTGTAGTGTGGTGCTGATGCTTGCTGACAAACCAAAAGTTCCAGGATTTTTAACACATGAGAAGTGCAACAGACTCTCAGTGCAGCGAGACAATCACTTGTTAGCTCTGAAAGGACAACACAAACATTTCAAACTTCAGAAGGATCCAAATTACTGGAAAGTATTTCTTACAGTGGATAGAGAAGGTGAACCATGAATGTTATTTAGAATGTATTAATTTATTTATTCATTAATATGTGTAGAATGACATTGGAAAAATGATATGTTTTAGTGAAGAAAGAAAAGTGGACACATTAAAACTAATATGAGTATTCATACAAATGAGACTACAATAAATAAGAATAATGTGACCTATAAATTGTACAATTCAATTGAAAAAAGGCATATCTCGGGGGGCACACGCTATTACACAGCTTAAGAAGCTTTGAATATATTACTGTAATACTTTTTCTGTAGATTTTTACAAGATATAGATCAAATCATTTTTTTAAACTATATTTTAAATAATTATTTATGGTGGTTATAAATAAGTTTTAAATATTAAAAAATATTTAAAAGTGGTTCACGCTCTATATCCATCTGTATATCAGGAGACTTCCACTTTCTCCAGGCCAATGTGAAATAAGATATTTAATATTAATACAGTATAGCATGGCTAATAGAAGACCGGCAACCAGCGTGCTAATTGCTAGCTGGCAACTAGGGTTGCTAGCCACTAGCTTGCTAATCGCCAGCTGGCAGCTAAGGCCACTAATCGCTGGCTGACAACTACCGCGCAACTAATATGCTAATCAAAGGGTTGCAACTAGAGTGCTAATCGCTAGCTATCTTATATGGCAACATGAATATACCATATTTTTCGGAGTATGAGTCGCACCGGGCCGAAAATGCATAATAAAGAAGGGCAAAACATATAAGTCGCACTGGAGTATAAGTCGCATTTTTGGGGGAAATGTATTTTATAAAACCCAACACCAAGAATAGACATTTGAAAGGCAATTTAAAATAAATAAAGAATAGTGAACAACAGGCTGAATAAGTGTACGTTATATGAGGCATAAATAACCAACTGAGAAGGTGCCTGGTATGTTAACGTAACATATTATGGTAAGAGTCATTCAAATAACTATAACATATAGAACATGCTATACGTTTACCAAACAATCTGTCACTCCTAATCGCTAAATCCCATGAAATCTTATACGTCTAGTCTCTTACGTGAATGAGCTAAATAATATTATTTGATATTTTACGGTAATGTGTTAATAATTTCACAGATAAGTCGCTCCTGAGTATAAGTCGCACTATGAAAAAACTGCGACTTATAGTCCGAAAAATACGGTATATATTCATATTTAATTCAATTTCTAAAGTACACTACAATGTTGGAATATTACATTTCTATTTGTGGAAAAACTGCAGAGGAAATATGAAGAAGTATATTTGTGACAAGTGTAATCAACAAAAAATATCACAACCTCTCCCCCACAGCAATTCATCTGCGGACTCCAGTATACATTTTTTGGGGGGGGGAATAGGTGCTCTATTTTTATTATTATTGAATTGTTAATTGTTTTTCAGTTGATTTGTACAGGTTATAGGTCAGGTATTTTTTAAGATTATTTCTCGTGGTGTCATTATTTTTATTCAAAAAACATTCTGTACTTGATCCTTTTGTGCTAATAAAGTTGTGTTTAAATCAAATGAAAGAATCCTCACCGTCCAAAGCACTGATGACAAGGTGAAATGCTGTAAGCTCTGTCTCAGCTGACTCTTCCAGAACGTCCAGTACAGCCTGAATGTTGTCTTTGTGTGCCGCTGGAACATTCGCCATGTCGACGCTCTTACCCAGGAGCATCTGGTCCAGCTGAAGAAGGACAGAGAAAGGAGCGGCCGTGATTGAGTGATGGGGCAGGACGTGCACACAACGTGACAGAGAGGCGACGTCTCACCGCGCTCTGAAGGCCACTGAGAGCTGTCCTGTCCTCCAGGACTGTTGTGATGTGCTGCAGCAGAGATGACTTGGTGGCAGCAGGAAGAGATGAGAGCAGTTGGAAATGACCACACAGCTGGTCCACTTCTGCAGTGAGAAGAAAACAATCATATTTTTAAATTCATGAAAATGAAATGCGTGGCTGGTTTAAGGAGGCTGGGTTAGGATTATTCTCAGTGGGAGAGGACTGGGCCGATAATAATCCATCAAACAATAAATGAGAATGAACCCTTTCATTTTGCCGGCATAAATACATTGCCATGTTCCTGTGTTTGTTTTATTCGTCAGTCGTTTTCAAACACGGTGCCAAGGGTTCCTCGCAGCACCGGAGTGCAATAGTAGAAGGAAATTAATCAGCTAACAAGCTGGCGCTATCAATCCCTGAGTTTATCAGAATGCAGTTATCAATGAGTTTTTTTTTATCATTTTGATTTAAAACAGTAATACCATCCGTCGAGAGTTTCACCATGGTTATCATTAGAGATGTCCGATAATATCGGCCTGCCGATATCATCGGCCGATAAATGCTTTAAAATGTAATATCGGAAATGATCGGTATCGTTTTTATTATTATCGGTATCGTTTTATATTTATTTTTTTCAAATCAACATAAAAAACACAAGATACACTTACAATTAGTGCACCAACCCAAAAAACCTTCCTCCCCCATTTACACTCATTCACACAAAAGGGTTGTTTCTTTCTGTTATTAATATTCTGGTTCCTACATTATATATCAATACAGTCTGCAAGGGATACAGTCCGTAAGCACACATGATTGTGCGTGCTGCTGGTCCACTAATAGTACTAACATTAACAGTTAATTTTACTCATTTTCATTCATTACTAGTTTCTATGTAACTGAATTTATATTGTTTTACTTTCTTTTTTATTCAAGAAAATGTTTTTAATGTATTTATCTTACTTTATTAATTTTTTAAAAAAGGACCTTATCTTCACCATACCTGGCTATCCAAATTAGGCTTAATAATGTGTTAATTCCACGACTGTATATATCGGTATTGGTAATTAAGAGTTGGACAATATCGGAATATCGGATATCGGCAAAAAGCCATTATCGGACATCCCCAGTTATCATTAATACCCTTTATCGTATGGATTGATGGCAACTTGCTAACCTTGTGGAAATGCCATCCATGATTGTGTGAGTTTAAAAGGAGGTCACTATGTTTATGTATTACATTTTGAAAGCCACTCTTTGGCAGGTCAAATGAAACGACTCAGCGGGCCAAATTTGGCCCCCGTGCCTCACTTTGGGCATCCCTGGTTTATAATGCAGTGCACAATTGAAACGGCATTGAACAAAGAGAGCACAGTCTACCAAGTCAAATTCCTTGTCTAAAACCTGATTGTGCTGATGAGATAAGATTTTTTTTAATGTTAAGATCATTAATGGTATTATTAATAACTAATAACACTAATAAGGTTACTAAATATAAATAAAACATTTGTTTAGCCTTTTTAAAGAAAATATATGCAACATTGTAAATCAAAATTATCATCATATATATGATGTCATATTGACCACGCCCCACGTATATAGTGGCAATCTAGGGGAAACTCTGAAGATGCTCTTTAAATTTGGTTACCAGGGTAAACTGTAAAGTCCTATAAAGATTTCAGTGATTTTAACCACAGAGTAAGTGAAACTTACACAAGAACTGCAAACATTTAAGTATTGTTAAATGTATTTTAGAAGAAATACAAATTGAAGGCTGACCCTGCCTGAGACGGTTGACTTCAGAGTTGTTTGACACAGAAGCGCCGGTGACACTCAGGGGAACTTTTTCAGAAGGACTGTCCACCTCGAAGCCCCCCTTGATGTTTGACATCAGACAGAGATCTGTTTAAAAGGACACAAACACGTCGCTAAGAGCCAGCAATACTGCAAGAGGTCATTTCTTTGACAGTTACCATAGCGACCGTCGTGCTTGACCTCGAGCTCAATGAGGGCATAGGCCAGGGTGGTGTTAGTGGGAATCTCCATGGAAATGTTACTGTCTTTGCTCAGGCTGCCATTGTCTTTCAGTATGACCTGCACATGAGAAACACAAAGTTATGTGTGGATATTTTATTTTGAAAAGCACAATTTGTTCTCAAGTCCTCCCACAGTAGTTTAAAGGAATAAGTAGTAAATATGTGGGAGTGTTCCAGCTGCACCTTCGGACTCTTGGGTCCACAGAGGCTGAATGTCCCCGCACACTGTCCTGTCTGCTGCACTTCTTCTATGACATAACAAGGCTGGCTGGTCACAATGCGCTCCTTCACGATGCCAAACACCTGACGCTTCTTCCTGGTCTGCTGGATCAGACAATGGGACATGTCCAGGATCCTAGTGGGACATTGGTTTGTAAAATAACAACAATAAGAACAAAAAAAATCCCAATCGTAATGAACCATAATTGAAACTAAAGCATTGACCCATAAATCCATAATTGAGTCAATAAACTTATTTTTATTCAATCTCTCCCACTGTAATTAGCAAACAGTACATCTGTGCTTTTGAGTGAACACAAGCTAAAAATAGCTTTCCAATGGTGCAGCATATTTTATAACTTTTTTTCAAATATCCTGTCTTTATCAGAAAGATTTTGGATGCCGTGCCTCATTTTTTTAAATGAACACCTGGCCTCAAATAAATACAAATGCATTTGTACCATTTTTTATTTTATCTATTAATCTTTATTTTGACTGATTTGCCTGCAAAAAAATACATTGTATTGTTCAATACTGCTTGAATGACATAACATATTGGGATGATAAACGGTGTTGATAACCGTGGTTAAACTTCGACGGTAAGTATTATTTTTAATTGGAATTATCGAAAAAAATGTGATGGATAACTGCACTTTGATAACTCACACACTGACTGCTGCCAGCTCGCTAGCTTAAATGCTAACATGAAAACAAGAGGCATTAACGTCTTTCCCCATTAAGCAACGACATACCCTATTTTAAACTTATATAAATAAATTACTGTCCGAGCAACTCAGATATTTAATCGTTCACAGTTAACCTACAAGCTGTGCTCTCTTAGAATAGAGTGATCGTTCTATATTCAGAGGAATCCTTGACAAAGGTGTTTTTGCGATGTGTTCAAGGACCACTGAACAGAATATAATGCCACAATGCCCGCCAGAAATAAAAAAGAATAGTAATTTATTTTATTTGTTACGCACTTTTCATGTAAATAAATCTTACAGTACAAACCGATATTTAAATCAATAAAATTTTAGCCATTTAAAGAGATAAAATACTAAGACTAAAACACTATCAGTGAATCGCAAGAAAAACCAAACATGCAAAATAGTGACGCTTCTAACAGTGTCTACATTTATTTTAGTTATTTAACAAAATAATTGGTCAAAAGATTTCAGTGCGTGTACAAGTACTTTTTGAGCACATTCAACAAAATTGCAATAATGATAACCGTGATAATTTTGGTCACGTTAACCGTGAAATGAAATGTTCATATCGTTACATCCCGAGTAACATTATATTTATTATGAAGTCATCTGGGATAGGCTCCAGCTTCTTGAATGGATATTTAATAAAAAAATATTGTAAAAGTTAGTTTCTAAGGCATTCTCTCTAATAAAGCACTACATAATAAATACTCTCTATACTATATATAACTGTCTGCAGTTGAATAAATAAACGCCCCTGAGGAGAGCAATCCGTAATTAACTTGTAATGGGCATTCATCGATTCCGCCTATCCATCTCTCTATAAAATGTTTTTAAACTAACAATGCTATAAACATGCTGTAAGTATCTATGTAATGTGGTAACAGGAACATGCACCATAACATGCAATATATACAGGATACTGGTCATTTTAAGCATTAACGTAAGCTCTTTGTTGGGCACATTGATTTCACATAGGGCATAGCAACAAACGCGACTTCCGTCAACAACAACGGCGAAGACAGCACTTTCTGTGTTTGCTACCACTAATGACAGACTTGATGCGCGTCTTGAAGCACAATTGCTAAACCTTTCAAATAAGAAAACGAAAAAGTAACTTACAATGTCCGCGCTCAGTGGGATGCCGACTGATGGGATGGTTGTGTTTTTCAGCAATACAGCGCTCATAGAGCTGCTAAATTCAGTATAATCCTCATCCTCTGATATAAAAATGCTTCAGAAAAAGTTTCAAAGTAAACTGATTTCTCGGGCTTGGTGTTGCAACTTTTTACTATACAGGTGAGAGACATAATTTATAACGTAGCATTAACTTTTCCTAACTCAAAGGCAATACAGCAGCAGCATAGTAAAAAGTTAAAGTTAAAGTACCAATGATTGTCACACACACACTAGGTGTGGCGAAATAATTCTCTGCATTTGACCCATCACCCTTGATCACCCCCTGGGAGGTGAGGGGAGCAGTGGGCAGCAGCAGTGGCTGCGCCCGGGAATCATTTTTTGGTGATTTAACCCCCAATTCCAACCCTTGATGCTGAGTGCCAAGCAGGGAGGTAATGGGTCCCATTTTTATAGTCTTTGGTATGACTCGGCCGGGATTTGAACTCCCAACCTACCGATCTCAGGACGGACACTCTAACCACTAGGCCACTGAGTAGGTACAGCTCAAGCTAGCTAGTAGATAATAGGAGGAGCAGTGTGAGCAGGGTCTGTTACAATATAATTGTTACCTTAATACTCCAGCATATTAATACATGTTGCAGGGAGGAACGTTTAGAAGGAGACACACTGTACAGAAAGTAAGCGGGCTAGTGTGAGTGAGCCAGCTTGGATTGTAACCTCAACTGAAGTTGATAATAAAGCTGAAGTGAGCAACTATACTGCTCTAACGTCCACTCTTTATGGTTGGGAACATAACGGACTAGAGTGAAACAGGGTCCATAGTTCGTCGGTGTTAGTTCTTACACAACAATGTCACTATACCTGTGTTTTTGGATGTTTTTTAGAGTGTATTATAGGCATAATAAACAACTTCCAATGTTCTGCATTATTAGCCGCCTCCTGCTAGCAGCTTTTCACTACGTAAGACGCACAGAAAATAGAAAGACAAAAGGGACAAAATTCCCCAAAAACTGCAGTTTTTCAAAATGTTTAGAGGTTGACAGGAGGCATGTTTTACAACATATTTAAGTCTTGTGGACTGAAGCAGAGTTATGTAATGTTAGAACTGTGCTGGGCTTTTTAAGTAGCACCCGTCTACTTTTTTTTCCTTGTTGTGAGTGTTAAAAATGTCATATTATGATTTTTTTTTCTCTAAATTTCAAACACTTCCTTGTGGTTTACATAACATGTAACCGTGGTTCTTTGGTCAAAATTTGCATATAGATTATGTTTTACGGACGGTTTTCGAGAGGCTTCCTAACCATCACAGTCGGATTATTTAGGGAGCACACCTGTTTTTAGAGTCTTTGAGTAGCTTTTGGACATCCACTTCATCCTTCTTCAAATTGCCAAATGACGACTGCAGTTTGGAAGAGTCTTTGCCCTCCATGTTCATATTGGATTGGATGAACTGTGCATCCACCGTCCCTTGAATGTTGTCACCGTACGTCCCGTCGTATTTGATGAAGTCTGTCTCTGTTACATCTACAGACAGCGAGGAATAAAACAGTGCGCAAAGTACATACACTTGTAAAAAACATAATGTCACGGCTGTCTTGAGTTTACAATAATTTCTATAACTCTTATTTTATTCTGATAGAGTGATTGGAGCACATACTTGTTGGTCACAAAAACCATTCATGAAGTTTGGTTCTTTTATGAATTTATTATGGGTCTACTGAAAATGTGACCAAATCTGCTGGGTCAAAAGTATACATACAGCAATGTTAATATTTGGTTACATGTCCCTTGACAAGTTTCACTGCAATAAGGCGCTTTTGGTAGCCATCCACAAGCTTCTGGCAAGCTTCTTGTTGAGTTTTTGACCACTCCTCTTGACAAAATTGGTGCAGTTCAGCTAAATTTGGTCACATGGAGGAAAGTTCTGTGGTCAGATGGAACAAAAATTGAGCTGTTTGGCCACAATACCCAGCAATATGTTTGAAGGAGAAAAGGTGAGGCCTTTAATCCCAGGAACAGCATTCCTACCGTCAAGCATGGTGGTGGTAATATTATGCTCTGGGCCTGTTTTGCTGCCAATGGAAATGGTGCTTTACAGAGAGTAAATGGGACAATGTAAAAGGAGAATTACCTCCTAATTATTCAGGACAACCTAAAATCATCAGCCCGGAGGTTGGGTCTTCGGCGCAGTTGGGTGTTCCAACAGCACAATGACCCCCAAACACACGTCAAAAGTGGTAAAGGAATGGCTAAATCAGGCTAGAATTAAGGTTTTAGAATGGCCTTCCTAAAGTCCTGACTTAAACCTGCTGACAATGCTGAAGAAACAAGTCCATGTCAGAAAAACAAGAAATTTAGCTGAACTGCACCAATTCTGTCAAGAGGAGTGGTCAAAAACTCAACCAGAAGCTTGCCAAAAGCTTGTAGATGGCTACCAAAAGTGCCTTATTGCAGTGAAACTTGCCAAGGGACATGTAACCAAATATTAACATTGCTGTATGTATACTTTTGACCCAGCAGATTTGGTAACATTTTCAGTAAACCCATAATTTAAGCATTTACGTCCCATCTTAAAACTCATTTGTATACTGTAGCCTTTAAATAGCCCCCCTTTTTTAGACCAGTTGATCTGCCGTTTCTTTTCTCCTCTGCTCCCCCCTCTCCCTTGTGGAGGGGGAGTTACACAGGTCCAGTGGCCATGGATGAAGTGCTGGCTGTCCAGAGTCAGGACCTGAGGTGGACCGCTCACCTGTGTATCGGTTGGGAACATCTCTGCGCCACTGACCCGTCTCCGCTCGGGATGGTTTCCTGCTGGTCCCACTATGGACTGGACTCTCACTATTATGTTAGATCCACTATGGACTGGACTCTCACAATATTATGTCAGACCCACTCGACATCCATTGCTTTCGGTCTCCCCTAGAGGGGGGGGGGGACATCGACGTCCCACTGGGGTGAGTTTTTCCTTGCCCTTATGTGGGCTCTGTACTGAGGATGTCGTTGTGGCTTGTGCGGCCCTTTAAGACACTTGTGATTTAGGGCTGTAAACATTGATTGAATAAATTCATAAAAGAACCAACCTTCATGAATGTATTTTGTGACAAACAAGTATGTGCTTTAATCACTCTATCACATAAAAATAAGAGTTGTTGAAATGATTGGAAACTCAAGACAGCCCTGACATTATGATCTTTACAAGTGCATGTAAACTTTTGAACACGACTGTAGTACGAACTGTGCATTGTTACCTGGGGTGATGGCGTCTCCTGTGAGGATGTCATTGAGAGTGAAGTCAGTTAGGAGATGTTTGGGCTTCTGCCAGAACCACACACGTTTCTGCCTTGCGACCACAGTGAGCAAAGTGATGGAGTCATTGAGGCTTCTCATTGGGATCAACACACCTCCAGGGTCCACTTCCTCCACGAAGTTTCTGGTCGCTGTAGCAAACATCTCCCGTCTGAAAGAGGTTTGCTCGGCTCTTCCTTACTTTTGAAAATAATGAATACGTTACTTGAAATATATAACTTCTATTATTGCGTGTGAAGCGCGAAGATTAAAGCCACGTTTTTAAAAAAGCAGTTATTTCCTGTCATTAGCCGTGTCACGTGTGCTACAACAGCTGCTACAGACCAGCAGCATCATTCGCGGTTAAAATGGAAATGTTTAAAATGTCGTTGAAAACACACAGGGGCATAAAAAAAATGTTACCGTTTTCACAAAGTCGTCGTCGTATCGGTGAATCGGACGAAAGATTTGGACTGACTCTGGCAAGACAAAACACGACTTGCAAAGAGTCAACAATAAAGAGGTCACTTCCTATCACAAAGACACGTTGGCCCCGCCCACCTAGGAAAAAGACAACAACAAATATAAAAATGGTTTAATAAAATTATAATAATTGTATTTTTTCATTTATATATCATATTAATATTAGTTGTAGTGATACAATTGCATATTTCATTTTAAATACGGAACATTTTACAATGGGTAAGTAAGGGTGTGGATGATTTTGATGTTGTGCCTCGCCCTTGTAAATAACTCAGTCCTTCTGAACCTGGAGAACAACACAAACATGTCTCTTTATGACTCACACTTGTTTGTATTTAGGTTTTGTTCACATTTTAGAATTTTTTAAATATTGTTAAGTTAACTCCTTGACCCTGAGTAACATTGTGATCATTAAAACCAAATTCAATTCATATTATTTCTATTTTGGTTCTAGTAAACAAGACGTTGCAGTTTGACAAAATAAATTACAATAATGTAATAATAATGATAATAATAATAATAATAATAATATAATGCATACCATATTACTAAATTAGGTTGATTGGCAACACTAAATTGGCCCTAGTGAATGAATCTGAGTGTGAATGTTGTCTGTCTATCTGTGTTGGCCCTGCCATAAGATGGCAACTTGTCCAGGGTGTACCCAGCCTTCCACCCATGTGCAGCTGGGATAGGCTCCAGCGCCCCCCCGCGACCCCGTAAGGGACAAGCGGTAGGAAATGGATAGATGGATGGATATTACTAAATGAATATATAAGGTCATCATACATGATACATTCTGTTGTTCATTAAGAATCAGATTAATATATCCAAGTGATAAGCTGTTGCTGATTCCCATGCTCCTTTTCAGACACACTTTATTAATTTTTTTTATTTTGTTGAAATTGTATAGACAGAGAGTATTTTGGGTTGTTGTGATTGAAATTAAGGATAAAAAAAGAAGAATTGGTTAATATATTAATATCCAGCAGTTTTTAGTTAGGCTCTTCAAACTGTGGGCTGGGGGCCCTTTGAGGCCCATGGCACGGTCACAAAATACAATTAAGATTATAGGACCACCCTAATTGGTATAGATTGGACAAGAGGTATGATTAAATAAGCCTTGCTTCTTCCTACTCCTTTTCGAACATGTGAAGAGAAATGACAATATGTATATTACATGATGTATCATATTGTTTCTGTATGCATGTTCGAAACAAACTCCCACCATAACCATAACACTGAAAAACAAAAAAAAGACATGCATACACATGCAGGTCATTGTGCAATAATATTTCTTCAAGCTATTACGCAACCTGTGGTTAGCCTACTACTCTGCGTGCTGTGCTGCTATTACCACCATCATGTACACTGCATAATATGCAATGCTACGCTGTTGTTGCTATTGGAACTTCAATTTCCCTAAGGGCACACACCCAGGACACCAAAGTTCTACCTCATCTTATCTAATCTAATAATCATTTGGTTTTGATTTTAGCACAAAGCCAAACAGCCAAACATTTCATATATTTGACATTTTACAGACATTACACTTGAACAGTCCCCTTTTAAGCACTATATAGATTGCTTTATCTATAACTTTTTGGATTGTTTAATAAGAAGGTACAAGACAAAGAATATCAAATATTTCTGTGTAAGGACATCAGTCCTAAATGTAATACTATTCTTGAGGCTAATTTAAATAGACACAAGACTCCACCAGATGGAAGCATTGCAGCATTTATTTGAGCTGAGGGAGCACAGTCTGAACCATGATGCACCATGATGCAGGTGTAAACAAGGGTACACCAGATGAGGTGGAAAACAAAAGAATATTTAGCTCCTCATGTTTGCATTATTCACATTGAAAAAACATATCATTATCATTGGTGTTATAAAATGAAACAAAAAAGTAACATTCAGCAAGATTCACTTGATGTTCAGATCTCCTTACAAATTATACATCAAAATATGCAACAAATGAATGATGACAGTACACTTGATAAGGCATCAGGTATGTGCAGAATAAAACACTGAATGTTAATCAATGGCATATCAAGGCTACTATATATATATACATCTCTGAGGTAGAGATTGTCTATAAGAAGATGAGCTCCCATTTAATATTTATTTTTAAGAACGCCGGTCATGAGTTGGACTGGCCACCTTTTTCACATTTCTCCAAATATGAGCTTAAATACAGCAACATTCTCATGGTGCATAACATGTTCACACAACTTCTAGAAGCACTTGTTGTTAAGGCAATAGAAATACAGAAATTCGGCGTTGAATGTGGATTTTTCAGCTGCGAATGCTGTCGGTCATGTCACCACAAAGTGGGGAAATCAATGTGGGCAAAGCCTGGCTCTCTCCTCAAGTCCCAGTATGTGTTGTTGCTCACCCACGTATCATCTTTTGACTTTCTGAAAAGATGCAACAAGAAAAAACAGAAAAAAACAACAACATCACAAACCAAATACTTATTTTTAAGCTCCTAATAATCGCCCATGCAACCAAACTAGGCTACCTAAAGAATTTTGGTTGATGTGTGATGCTGCTCTCCTCGAGGACTCGCCGTCTCTCTCTCTGCAGCTGCTCAATCCTTTGCTTCTGCTCCTCAGCAGCCTCTAACTTCCCCTCCTCCAGCAGTCTGTATGTGCAGCACGGACAAAGAAAACATTGGCGCAAATGTCAAAGGTCCAATACAGTATAGAACTTCACATCAAATCTGCTGATAGCTGAGCATTGCTTTTCCCTATAGGCAGTTTACATGCACAACAAATCCAAATGATATCTTTTTTGGGGTTTGTATGTTGCGTTGGATTAGTAATGAACTACCAGAATAGAAAACACACTGCTGTCTTAACATTTAATTATTCACACATTTGTCTTCCCTGAATCTTTACAGGATTAAAATAGGCATTCTATTTTAGTCTGGCCTAAATTTTCACTATTCAACGTACAAACCTTAGAAAATTAGCTTCAAGAAATGTACTGAAGCGACACGTGCAGTTACTATTTTTAGCCCTTGCGTCTACCTCAGAGGTTTGATCAGTTGCGCAGAGCACGGCGTCAAGAGCACACAACTGAGGTCAAAATAATTTTAAGCGTTGACAGCTTATCACTTTAAAAAAAAAAAAAAAAAAAAAATGCTTTTAAACAGTGGAAGCTGTGAGGGTGAACACAATGGGCTGCTGGTCGACTTATTGTTCTGATTTTGAAGCGATTTCCCAAGGCTCCAGCACCCCCCGCGACCCCGAAAGGGACAAGCGGTAGAAAATCGATGGATGGAAATCATGAAAACTCTTATGTACTGTACCGGTACATGTTTTCAGTAAAATTCTCTCAGCTGTTATGCAAGTGTGAAAGTGTACCCCGCCTTCCGGCCGAATGCAGCTGGGATAGGCTCCAGCAGCCCCCGCGACCCTGAGAGGGACAAGCGGTAGAAAATGAATGGATGGATGAATAAAACCCTTTAAACCCCTAGGGCCTAAATCAGGTAATACCTGTGTTCCTTATTGTGATATATTTGTTCAGTTTGAAGGTTAGTGGTCAGAAATTTTAAATTAGGGTTAAGAGGAGGGAGTGTAAAAAAAATAAATTGTTTTTGACAATTGCATTTTTGATTTTAACGTTGTTGGAATAAACAAAAAGTATACACACTTTCTCTTAAAAATTATTTCGGCCCAGTTGACTATAATAAATACTATAACTGCTCATTTTAAACAGTCTGTAATCTTGGTATATTACACATTTTTTCCCATGAAAATCACATAAATCTCATTCTTGCCAATTGAAAAACAAGAAAATATTGCTTTGGTGTAATTGCGCTTCTTAACCACTAACTGGCACCAGACAATCAGAAGCATAATTCTCAGAGCTTTGATGAGTGTAAATGAGAATAACTGGCATTAAGCCACTGAAATGCAATGGAAATGATCTTGGGCAATTAAAATACAACACAGCACCTATATATAAAATATTTGTGAGAACTCAATAAACTGCATGCTTTTTCTCTTGTTGTAGCTCAGTAGGCACTGTAAAAATATGATGTTTTTGTCTACCCTATCTAAATCAACATTGTTATGAATTATCGATGTATTTAAGGCCATAAAACGTACAAAAAACACCCAAAATAATAAAAACTCTATATCAATAGATAAATCTGAAGGTATTAAAATATTTTAAGCGTTCATTCACAACACGTTCTCTTAGATTTCCATGTTATGATACATGTTCACATTATTTATTGACTGTATCTAAAAAAGATTAAAACATTTTTTTTAATTTAAATGAAGTTATGAAATAATCCTAAATGAAATACAATGACTTGGTTTATATTGGCCCTGCGATGAGGTGGCGACTTGTCCAGGGTGTACCCCGCCTTCCGCCCGATTGTAGCTGAGATAGGCTCCAGCGCCCCCCGCGACCCCAAAAGGGAATAAGCGGTAGAAAATGGATGGATGGATGGATGAAAGTAAAATAAAAAAAACTAATTAATTGCTGATCCATGACATGAGCGGGTCCCTTTTGGATCCGAAGAGTAAGTATTTATAGTCAATCTTAAGATTTTGCAAGGATTAAGGCCAAGTGGTGTGTTTTCGTCTCTCACCTTTGGTCCACACGCAGTCTGGTGTCAGTGGGCGGTAGCAGCGGTTTTAGGGACGTGTCCAGCTCATTGAGCTCGATTGCAAACTTGGTGAAACCATAGTACTGCTCGTGGTCGAGTGGTATTGCATCTGCATGTACAAGAATCACATAGGGTAACTAATTATGCAAGACATGTTTTGTAATAAAAGAAAGCGGTCATACTTGCTCTCCACACGCATGTGGCTGATGGCGGGTCCCCACAGTAAACCGCCTCATGCCACTTCCCAAAGAGCCTGTGCACGACATTCCCCTTCTGATCCGTGATGGTTCCTTCCACTTCGTTGACACCTGAGTTCCATTTAGCCTGTGACAAAGATTGGAGAACATCCGTCATCAGGACAACATTTGGATTCATTCATCATCACTCATATGTTTTCTTTAATATTGGTTCCTCTTGCTTGGATGGTGTGTTCAATGTGAGGTGACGATGGATAAATCACCTTTTCCTTGACCCTCACACCGGCTTCAAGGGACCTTTCAAAGGAGAACTCTTAAAGCAATTAACCTTCTCGGCTCAGGAAAGGCTTCCATACATCAAACCTTGAGAACATCCTATTGGCTTCAGAACACCTACTGTGTGCAAATGTCATGCAGTCATAAACACCCTAATATGGAAGTCTTCAGGTTGGTATGTAGTTTGTGGCATATACGGTCTATTTTGACCTTTTTCACAGCACTTATTTCTCATAGAGTGAAAAGTGTGAGTAATGTGCAGTCCTGGCCCACCTTAACAAAAGTAATCTTGCACTGGCAAGCGTCGCTGTTTGAGTTTCTGATGGAGATCTCGCCATAGTGCTCGATCCAGCGTTGTCCGCTCAGGATGTTGTGAATGCACGACGTCACCTTGTTCCACTCATAGTGGTCTCCGAAACTGCAGATGTTAAAAACACATCGTAAAAAAAGACTTTTCCGTGCGACACTTTAGTGTGAAGCTTACCCAGGCAGAGTTACGTGTGTGCTGCCTACAGGAACAATCTCCATCGACCTCCCCCAAAACTTGTTCTTGCACCTCACGTCTGTAAAATAAATGAATCAAAATGGACTATTTTCACTTCAAACCACACACAGGTTTATGCTGTACCACCTACCTTGCCAAAAGATGAAGTTTTTAGACTCTGCGTGACAAGCTGAGACTGGTGGATGATGGCTAACCTGCAGTAAATAAAAGCATTGCAAAACAAAATGGATTCATTGAATTTTTGTGCAATATGTCGTGAATAAACTTGCTTGATATAACCATACCTGCTCTGCTACAAACCGGAAGCCTTTATCCGGTCGGTCACATTCAAACGTTTCTCCTAAGAGTGGGTTGAAAGGTTTCCCACCAGTTCTGTAGTAGCTGGATGCGTAACCTGATACCACAAATGTAGCGATGTAGACCTACACACACACACACACACACACACACACACACACACACACACACACACATGCACACACACACACACACACACACACACACACACACACACACACACACACACACACACACACACACACACACACACACACACACACACACACACACAGTGTCAAAAGTCTTGGCTAAAAAAGTGTATTCCTCAATTAGCGTACAACTTAATTTTGTGACAACGTTAAAAATGAGTCATTAATATATATATATATATATATAGATATATAGGGCGGGGTGTGTATATATATATATATATATATATATATATATATATATATATATATATATATATATATATATATATACATATATATATATATATATATATACATATATATATATATATATATATATATATATGTATATATAGCTGTAATTTGTTGAAAACATCCGCAAATGAGAACGGGATGTTGCTTGCAGCTATCAGCTTGCAGCTATCAGCATAGCCATCTTTGTCTCTGCATAAGTTACACCCTGGGGTCTCCATTTAGCAAGGTGGTCCATAATACTGGGCTGTGACCGGTGCTGCGTTGCCGCAGCCTTGTGCTTCTCTGACCGTTCATGAGTGACTATATCCGTTCGGCCACCGTGTTCAATGGAGAAGTCTGATCTACAACATTTGCAGGCAGCATACACCTTCGCCTTTGAGCTGTCCTGGATGAACTGAAATTCTTTTTTCCAATCATTTTGGAACTTGCAAGCGTACTTCTTCTTACTAGTCGTCGCCATGTCTCTTCTTCTGCTTCGTCTTCTGTTCTGATTGCCGCGCTTGACTTCGAGGTGTAACCGTTATTATTGTACGGCCGGAAACGGCGCCCAGTGAAGGATGGTTTAGCAATATTGTTGTCCGGGTGGAAATCGTGAGAAATTCGTGAGAATGGTGGCCCCGGGAGATTTTCGGGAGGGGCACTGAAATTCGGGACTCTCCCGGGAAAATCGGGAGGGTTGGCAAGTATGCCCCACAGTCACTTTTATAACCTACATTTTGAGAATGTCTGCAATAGGGCTGCACAATTCTGTGATAAAACCTCTTTGTGATTTTTCTGTCCAAAATTGCGAGTGCGATTCGATTTGCTATTTTCATATTTTATATATATATATCTGCTTTAACCTGAGAAAATAATAAGTAAAGGAAGACATGTTACTTTTGCTTTGTACCGAGGATGTCGTTGTGGCTTGTGCAGCCCTTTGAGACACTTGTGATTTAGGGCTATATAAATAAACATTGATTGATTGATTGACTTTTCAGACTGTCAAATCAAGGTGTCACACATTAGGACAATAATTTACTTTAAAAAATATTCGGCTTTATGCAGACAGACTCAAAGCTTTTGTCTACATCATGCTCTTAAAGTGAAGAATTAACCGATAAAAACTATGCAGTGTTTATAATGTAATGTAATCATAACATAAAATAATAATGCAAGTAACTATTTAAAATGATAAAAACTTTTATTTTTCATTACTGTAGAATTGTTTACCATTGTACTGTAATTGGAAGATAAATAACTTTTAGTTATCCTAAATAGATTAACAACAAAAAAAAAGGACTCTCATCTCTGTAAGGAAAAAGGTAACTTAAATAGCCATTAAACTAAAAAACTAGGTTGTCTTTTTTTGTGGTTTGTTTCCATCAAGTGATCACGACATTTCCCTCGTTCGTTCGTGTTGATAGGTTTATATTGCCCATACGGGTTGAAGCGGAAATATTACCACAGCAGGACATTTTACTTTTAATTTTATTTTCCTCTTAATTTTGTTACCTTGCAGAACTTCTCACTAGTGGGTTGCGAGTGGGGAGACGATGGCCGTGCTTCCCACCAAGACAAAGATTGTAATTGAGCGTAAAGAAGGCTCACTCTGCTCAGTTAATTCTACTGTTAAATAAACACGCTCAGGTGCCAAGAGAAATCCAGTGAGTGACACCTCTTTCACCCTGTTTTGAAGCAGAAGACTAAGAAAACCAGCATACTCACATAGCAATTTATCGATGCCGGGAAAGTATTTCGACTTATTTTCATTTATTGTTCGATTGAATGACTTGTTGACTATTGACCCAGGCCCAGTCACCAGTAAAAATGTTTTTCAAGCAGAAAGTGGTGTTATTAGCGTACACAAACTTGTGGTTAACTGTAAACACTTTTGATTGGCCAGGAGCCAAAGGACGCCAAGGCTCCACAATTCTGTTTAGCAAACATGTCTGTCACACAAATGGCGGTGACAGCGGAGTAAAAAAAACCTGCGCCTTTTGCGGTTATTTATCCCACTAATTAAAACCTCGATGTTGATTCAATGTCGCTTAATCATGCAGGCCTGGTTTGCAAGATGCTCGTTTTCCACGCCCTGCCCTTTCCAAAAGGATCAGAAGTTATCATTTGGTCGGTAACATATACTTGGAATCCCCAATGTGTACATCCGTCAATATGTGACGTCACAAAACCAATTGAGCTTGTAAATTGAGATATTACCGTAATTCACATTGTTTGACATATAAAGCTACAATTATTCTCAATAACATGTGACATGATTTCTTATGTGAAAATGTGTTTCTGGTTTTGTATGAGTAGGTCTTCTTTTGACCTTTTGGAATCGATAACAAAAACAAAAACCAAGCTAGTACACATTCACTCTTATTTGATAAGTTAAAGGTCACACGTAAAAAAAGAGCATGACCACAGGCACATACTTGGGTTTTCATATTCACCCAAGATATGCTGGTTTGACAACCAAAAATATTAGAAAATGTGTTTTTTTTAACCATAGTGGGCCACCTAAGAATTACAGCACTTTCTCATACTGCCGGATATGGATGGGCGATATGGCCTAATATATTGCATCACTTTTGGTTGTATTATTTTCTCTAAAGCAGGGGTCTCAAACTTACATTAACACAATAGGAATTAACAAGGAAAAAGTAAATAATTGTTGGGGCTGTGGAATACATTTTAATTCCCCTTGAAATCACTGTCGTGTTAAGCCAGTGCATGGAAAACGTCTCTTTGCACAGAGAACGTCTTTGCTTGCAGCAGCAGTACGGCGGTCGGAGGATAATAGTTTTTCCGCTCGATGTTCATGTATTTCATGACATGAACACCATGGCATTTGTAGATGGTACAAAGTACCGGGATAGTGAGCGCAAAGAAGGAGACTGGTACGGCAGTGTTTGTTATCTGCCGTGCTGTTTTTGTAAACGTAGTCATAGAAACAAAAAGCAATTGACATCACATGTACTGTTCATCATGTGAGGCAATGCAAATACAATGAAATAGCACGATGCAAATAAAAAACAATGACCCACAAATAACGGTGCAACCCTATAATTGGTCTGGGTTACCTGAGTACTAGCGTTATTGCCGACAGACAGGTGTCGCTACGTGAGTGCAGACTAAATTAGCTTTTATTACGTCGAATACGCATCACTTTGATTTATTTTGTCAGAGAGAGACCTACTGTATATACAGTACATATTATGTACCGCTGCGCAGCAACTTGAAAAACTTTTTTTTTTGGAAGTGTTGAGGAACGCAGCGTGCTGGGACGAATGTGCGCGTGTGCCCAATAGAAACAAGGCAGCCAGCCAGGCACGGAAGAAAACTCTCTGTCACTTTCACTCATAATTGAGCATGTTTCCCTACATGCAACAAGCTCGGTCGATGTCCCGCCCCTGAAAGCCACTTACCCCACCCACTTTGATTGGTTGGTCCGTTCAGCTCCGCACACAACACAGTAAAGTGCCTTTCATATAAAACTTGCGGGCCGCACTAATATTAAACTTTCATTTTAAGGTTTGGGCCACAAAATATAGTCTCGCGGGCTGCGAGTTTGAGACCCCCTGTTTTAAACTATTATTAATCTGCTTGTTAATTCATTGTTAATATCTGGTGTTACTATTTGGTGTTGTAACAAGTTTTAAATTTGTTCCATGGATGGAGTACTCTTTTAACTCCATGATCTGCGCAGCTACTGGTTTGAGTGCTGGCTGGGGTTTCAACATTCCTTGTTTCCCTCCCAGGAGATTGAGGTGGCAGCTCCTTCCACCCGGGCCCACCTGAGACGATGCCGCAGAGTGTGGAGGTCCACCCGCGCTGCCCTGTTGAAGGCGTCTGAAAGGATGTGGCACAACGCCAACCGGCGGCGCATCCCGGCTCCCGACTACCAGCCCAGACAGCAGGTGCTGCTTTACGCCAAGGACCTCCACCTCCCGATCTCCTCCCAGAAGCTTGCACCACGTTTTGTTGGACCTTATACGGTCCAATCCAAAATCAACCCTGCCGCAGTACACTTGGACCTTCCACATTCAATGAGATTTCACCCTGTCTTTCATGTCTCCCAAATCAAACCAGTAGTTAGCAGTTCCCTGTCCCCCACCACCCCTGCTCCTCCTCATCCTAGGGTCCTCGAGGATGGGGACCAAGTCTGGACCGGAGATTCTCAGGGTCCGGCGACAGGGGAGGGGATGGGTCTACCTTGTGGACTTGTAGGGCTATGGACCTGAGAATAGGTCCTGGGTACCGGCCTCTTACATCGCCGACCCCTCCCTTATCGAAGACTTTCACAGGGCTCACCCCGAGGCACCCCGAAGATCGCCGGGAGTCTCGCATAAGGGGGGGAGGGGTCCTGTTATGGGTCACACTCCTGCTGTGCGTCCTGACAAGCGCACCACGGGCCACGGCCACGGGCGCTCTCTCTCTCCACTGCGGGCACGCCTCCTCGCGCCTGCAGACAATCGGCAATCAACACACCTGCCTGTGATGAGCGATCAGCCTTCATAAGCCAGCGCAACCTGAGATCTGTTGCCAGAACGTAGCTTCTCGTACCTAGTACAGTAAGCCCACACGTCTCTAGCTCTCCCACATATGCATACTCTTTCCTTGTCTCCCTCCCCGTCGTGCTCATTGTCTCTTGTGTTGTGTCGTCCTCCAGCTTCCCGTCATCCTTCCTTGTCGTCGAGTTGTGTGTCTCGTCATCTTGGACTTCTTGTGGTGTCCCCCTTGCCTTCCTGGACTTTGACCTCACGCCTGCCCACCGACCACGACGCCACGCTCCTGTCCTCGACCATCCGCCTGCCCTCCGATGCTCGAGCCTGCCTTGCCCTTATTGGACTTCCACCTGAATCTCAACATACACCATCAACACCCTCTGGCAACCACGCTCAGATAAGTCTCACACTTAGTCACACTACCAGTATATCTCTTTGGTCTACAAACTGTAATTACACACCGCACTTACACAATAAGCTGTCATTAAACACACTGACAGCTAACGACGTCATCGTCTCTCTACCGTCTTCTTGTCCCGCTGTCCCGTCACACTTATTCTTCTGTTTGATATTTTACATTAGTTTTGGGTAATACAACAAAATTGTGTATCGATCCAATACCAAGTAGTGAAAAGGGCAGTATTTGTCATACCAGTCCACTGATACTTCAAATGTTTAAGATTATAGAATTATCCAAATATTGATTATAATTATATTCAAACAAATCCACAGGATGGCGGTGTTACAATACCAATTAGACATTAAAAGTATTTTCTACTATTGGCTCTGATTTGAAGCCTTTGTTTTGTTGACCTCAAAGCCCTTCAGTGTCCAGGGACTTATATAATAAACATTTTCAATGTAACCACTGTGGCGTTGACCATATAATGATATACTTGGTATCGTTTCTGTCAATATTTGTATAATTTTGCCAACCTCTGTTTACATTAAGCTCTAGCGTGCGGTTAGCGGTTAGATAGACTATCCTCCCACGGTGTGTATAGTGTCGCATGTTTAGCTATTCCTCGCCTCCAGGGATGATATTTGTAAATAACATAGTTTATTTTCTGCCTTGGAGGAGAGGATTATTGATTTAGAAGTGGCTTTGCACTGTGGTAGGACATTAGTGGCTAGCAAGAATGCTACATTACGTTTGAGGACGCATTTGTTCGCTTGTCACCGTCAAATTTGCAGGAGACAGCTAGGATGGATTCACCAACTTGTATTATCATGATAAAACTTTTCAAAAATTGCCAGCCAAATTTATATCAGTTATATTTTGTATTGTCTATATCGCGCAATCTGCTTCATGTATTTTTTCAAACTTCCATTTAAAAAAAAAAAAATCATACATTAACAAAGAAACTCTTAATTGAAAGTGTCTGTCATACACAACCGAGTAAATCAACAGAATAGCTCAGATTGCATTTCCTAGTCAGGCTTGATGCCAAACATATTCAATCATACTCAATCAATTGCTCCGTCAAGCAATACAAAAATAATATAATTCCAGTCAAGACAAAAAGCCCCACTTCCTTAGAATGGGCCCTATTTTCCCGTGTGATAAAGAGTAATAAATGTGCGCACAACTGTGTGGATTCTGGCTGCCCGGTATTCTCTCCCTCGATTTAAGTCTGTCAGAGAGCGCCTTCATCCAAGATGCGCACTCTGAGTGGATCGACCTTTAAATGTGGGCGTTACCTGTCAAATCTGGCCTTCCGCGTATTCTCCCGACAACTTAAGTACTTTTTCACTTACACACCTATGAGGCTGGAATAAGTTTAGCCCCTTGGGAAAGTGAACCATTACACTGCACTTGAAGTTTGTAGGCAGTGCATACCACACATAATACTATGTAAAAATAAACTTCCAGAAAACTATCAAATCGCTTCAATCGACTCACCTGAAAAATTCCATTGAGCTGAGGATAAAAGCACCATAAATCAAAATGCACATTGCTCAGTGCGACCACAGCGGAAAGGGACCGTACGTATATCTGCCGTGTTTGAACATCATGGTCAATCCAACTATTTCATCTGGACTGTGATCATTGAACTATGTGACTATTTAATAGGAAATAAATAAATAATGTAGCGTCTATCAATTGATTTCTTAGATTTTTTTGATAGTTATATCAAACTGTCAAGGTCCTAACACACACCTAAAAACACACAAACAGCTGTTAAGCCTCTGATTTGTCCCAGCTCGACAAGCATTTGTACTAAACAGAACTGCACTTTTTGTGGAATTTTGCCTTTCTTTCACAATCATTATAAAACACATGACAACAGAATAGCTCAGATTGAAGAATGTTTCATCTACAGTCTACATCCAGCCAGTGAGAAGAAGCTGTTTTAGCGTTCATACACCCACTACATTACCATGACAACATGCTTTCACATGAAATTCACACAGCATAAAACATAGGGCATTACGACAAAGTCCACTTTATTAGTAACAAGCCAGCCTTCATCAACAATTTAAGCAACTTATATGGGGTAGGCATATCTCCACGCTGGATGGCAGAATACGACTTATAGGAACGTGCATAACTTCAAGCACATGAATAAACATTTCAGTGCAAACAAAAGAATAGGGTACTATAAGAATAAGACACATTTGTTTAGAGACATTCATTCCTAAATTGAATGACCAGTCTGTATTAAGTGCACATTTAAAAAAAACCTCAATTAGTTGGCTACAGTACAGTATGTAATAGACAGACAATCTTGCAGTCAGATGCCAACCCACTGAAGCTAGCACTTCACCCAGTAACAACTCACCATACGTTCCAAGGCGTCCTGCGTGTTGGCGGCCCGGTCCAGCAGCTCGCTGTACTCCAGCTCCTCACACAGCCTCTGCAGGGTGTTGAGCGGCTCGTTGAGATGCACCGGCATGGCCACTTTGGACAGGTCTTTGCCGATGTTGTTCCTGAGGATGTTCCACAGGCTGATGGTGCTACTGCTGGGGCTGGGAGAGGACAGACGGGATCTACGCCGACAAAGGACAGCACCGCCCTCTCCAGAATCTGACAACACGACACATGTGGGACTGTAGTTGGTTTCTTGTTAACTGTTTAAAGTGTTTCCACACTTTTTACCTAAATTTTGTCCTTCACTTTCTGTGTCGTTGCCAAAGTTGTTCATGGAATTGTTGTCACTGATGTCGCTGATGTACGAGTCATCCTCGGATACCTAAAAAAAGACACGTTGTGATAAAAGACAGCAGGTAGTGTCTTTCAACACACTGTCACTTTATTTGGAGATGGATGTCCCTTAGGACCAGCTAACAATATTAAATCTGAGCTCCAGCTGTATTTTTGGATAAAAGTAATTAACTTCCATTTTTACACTGCTTCCGCTACTGCTGCTGCTATCTGATCAGCCACATGAAAAATAAAAGGGAAGAGAATAAAGTGGCAGAGTTCAGGTTTATTTCATGATGCAGCATTTGAAAAGGCTTCAAGAAGCCGTCTGCACTAAAGGAAAGGATTTAGTTGAGTTAAGAATGTATTCGACGTGACAGTAAATTGTCAAAGCGGGTTTAAACACACTGCGCATCATGATGACAAAGAATAGGATAGTGCAGCTATATTATTATTTTTTTAGAATGATCCTTGCTGCCCTTCACTTCAAATGTTCTATTTAAAACTAGACAACTTAACATTGAGCATAACTTTACCTTCAATTAAATTAATGTATGTATTGTAGCGTCCCGGAAGAGTTAGTGCTGCAAGGGGTTCTGGGTATTTGTTCTGTTGTGTTTATGTTGTGCTGCGGTGCGGATGTTCTCCCGAAATGTGTTTGTCATTCTTGTTTGGTGTGGGTTCACAGTGTGGCACATGTTTGTGACAGTGTTAAAGTTGTTTATACGGCCACCCTCAGTGTGACATATATGGCTGTTGACCAAGTATGTTTGCATTCACTTGTGTGTGTGAGTGCCTGAAATTAACATGATCATTAAACTTTGTAATGATCGTACAGCGCGTTAGTATTTCTTGACATCTTCGAGTAAAGACATTTGTTAACACATACCATCACTACAGTATTATGTTATTATTATAACATTACATTTGTGTAATACATTTATTTTACTACCTCGTATTTTTTTACTTTTTGTTTCTAGTAATGTATATCTACTACATATGCCTACAGTATGTAAATATGTGTGTCTTGGACACATGGTGGTGAATTGACAATCAAAACTCTTGAATCCTGAATGCCACACAACCCTATGAAGCACTAGGAGGATTATAAAAGTAATATATAAGTATTAAGGGAACTACAAGATCTGTTTAATTGAACTACAACTTTTTTTTTTAACTTTATAAGCATTTTATTAAAACTGCACTCTTACAAATGTACAAACGTACTTTTACATTCTCAGGGCGTTCAATCGATCGCAACTGGACTCTTTGGTTTGTCTTAAAAGACGTTTTGCCTCTCATCCACGCAGGCTTCATCTGTTGAGATGCAAACAAGCAATCCTAACTGTCAATGCCAACGACAGTCGTTGAAGTGTAATTTCCCATCGTTAGCATTGAGGTATTATGTGGCCAAACAATTGTGAGTGTGTCACCTTCTGTGACCAGAATGTTTCGTAACTCCCGTTATTTGTTTGAGGCTAAATTGCAGAGTCTTTTAAGAATGGTTGAAAGGACAGTGTTGTATGTGGGAGATCGGTGGTGTTGCAGACCACCTCCTCTGTTCGGGGATGTTTTTTTCACGGTATTGTCATTCCATATGTATCAGGTCTATCTGAGAGACTTTTTAACCAACACAACATCCCGATACACTTCAAACCAGGCAACACCTTGAGACAGAGACTGGTGCATCCTAAAGACCGGATACCCCACACCAGAGGTGGGTAGTAACGCGCTACATTTACTCCGTTACATCTACTTGAGTAACTTTTGGGATAAATTGTACTTCTAAGAGTAGTTTTAATGCAACATACTTTTACTTTTACTTGAGTATATTTATAGAGAAGAAACGCTACTTTTACTCCGCTACTTTTATCTACATTCAGCTCGCTACTCGCTACTAATTTTTATCGATCTGTTAATGCACGCTTTGTTTGTTTTGGTCTGTCAGACAGACCTTCATAGTGCCTGCGTTTCAACAAATACAGTCACTGGTGACGTTCACTCCGTTCCACCAATCAGATGCAGTCACTGGTGACGTTGGACCAATCAAACACAGCCAGGCGGTCACATGACCTGACTTAAACAAGTTGAAAAACTTATTGGGGTGTTACCATTTAGTGGTCAATTGTACGGAATATATACTGTACTGTGCAATCTACTAATAAAAGTTTCAATCAATCAATCAAAAGTGTGAAGGAAAAAAGACCCTTTTTATTTCAACCGTACATCCCGTCAAAAGCCTAAAGACTGACTGCACAGTTCCTGTCTTCACAATAAAAGTGCCGTGCCGCTCCATCGCGCCTGCGCTTTCAAAACAAGAGTCTCCGAAAGCTACGGAGTTTGCCGCCAATGTATTTCTTGTTAAGTGTATAAAAACGAATATGGAAGCTGGACAAATAAGATGCCGACAACCAACCACTTTCATGTGGTATTAGACAGAAAGGAGGAACTTTTTTTCTCCTCCATTTGAAAACGTGGACGCTATCAGCACTACTGTCTGATTACAATCAATGCAAGTCATCAGAATCAGGTAATACACCAACTTATATTCTTGTCTTCATGAAAGAAAGGAATCTATATGTGTTAAACATGCATGTATATTCATTAAAACACCTTTAACATGTAAACAAAAACGGCAAAATAAATACATATAAATTATATACTGTATATATATATATGTGTATATATATATATATATGTGTATATATATATATATATATATATATAATGCATACCTGCCAACTTTTGAAATCAGAAAAACCTAGTAGCCAGGGTCCAGGGGCCGCAGGCCCCGGTAGGTCCAGGACAAAGTCCTGGTGGGGGGTTCAGGCTTCGCCCCCCGACGCAAAATGATTATTAGCATTCAGACAGGTTAAAATGTTGCTAAAACCATCACTTTTCTATCAGTCACAGTGACTTTTCAAAACAAAAATATTACAGCAAAAATCATATGGGTTGATTGACATGTTTATTCTGTAAGCTAACTTCAATAGTTTGAAATTATTTTGACAGTTAATGCCAGTTATCCTGTCAACCTTTCACAAGACTTCAATTTGTTAATTGAAAGTATAAACAGTATAAACACTTTTTACAGTAAACAAATGGTAAAACAGTACTAAACAATTCCATAAAAAAAATAATTGGTGTCATTATTAACTTTCTGTCCAAGCTTGTATAATCTACTGCCTTGTTCAATTGTATAAAATATTCTGTGCCTAAAATTCACATTTCTATCACAATTATCATACTGTAAACATGGTAAGCTAACTTCATTAAAATTAATAGTCCTGTCAATAGCATGGAATTACAATTCAAATGTAGTTTTTTTGTAAGCCTTTCAAAAGAATTCAAAATATGAAAAATTAATGAAAATTAATTTAAGCCATCAGACACTTGAAAAGTGGCACATCACATCTCTAATGTAATCATTTTAACTTTTCAACAGAAATAGCACTGCAAAAATATTAAGGACATACTTCTGTATTTTGGTAGTTATGATGTCAACATTTAACAAGATTTCTTCAACTTGGACTTGAAAGCATAAATAGTATAAACACTTTTAACAGTATAACAGTACTAAACAATTCCAATAGATAACATTGGTGTCATTACCTTTTTGTGGCTAAAATCCGAAAAACGTTGAAAGTTTTCCACTTGTATCGCTAGCAACGGCATTAGACTTGTGTTTTTTTGTCCCAACGTGGTCTTTTACATGCTAATTCCTCCGTGTCCGATCGAAAAATCTTGTCTGCACAAGGTGCAATTCGCGTAGTTTTCACCCTTTTTGGAACGGATAATTATTCCCGGATAGGCTTTTGAATATTCTTCACGGAATGACTGCAGTTTTCTTTTCGGTTTAAGACTCGTTTGCGATTTTTCTCCAGCTGATTCCATGATCGTTCGCTCGTTTGGAAACAATGGCAACAGGTGCCTCGTGCTTGGCAGCGGTGCTATAAATAGCCTCGCGCATTTTAAAAAAATATATTTTTTTAATTAATGAAAAACCGTATTTTTTATCACTGCAACCGTAACCCGGAATAGGTTGATGAAAACCGTACTAATTACGGGAAAACCGGAGTAGTTGGCAGGTATGTATAATGTATATATATAAATGTGTGTGTATATATACTGTATATATATATATATATATGTGTGTATGTATATATATTTATATATATATATATATATATATATATATATATATATATATATGTATGTGTATATATATATATATATATATATATATATATATATGTATGTGTATATATATATATATATATATATATATATATATATATATATATATATATATATATATATATATATGATATGTGTGTGTATGTTACTCATCAGTTACTCAGTACTTGAGTAGTTTTTTCACAACATACTTTTTACTTTTACTCAAGTAAATATTTGGGTGACTACTCCTTACTTTTACTTGAGTAATAAATCTCTAAAGTAACAGTACTCTTACTTGAGTACAATTTCTGGCTACTCTACCCACCTCTGCCCCACACCCACAAAAACAATCTGGTGTATGCTATCCAGTGTAATGATGAATGCACTGATTCATATATTGGGGAAGCAAAACAGCCACTAAGCCGACGCATGGTACAGCATAGACGGGCAAACTCTTTAGGCCAAGACTCAGCTGTCCACCTGCACCTCAGGGAGAAACAGCACTCCTTTGAGAACAAAAATGTACAGATTCTGGACAGAGAGGACGGATGGTACGAAAGAGGAGTGAGGGAAGCCATCTATGTCAAGGTTGAAAAACCATCCCTGAACAGAGGAGGTGGTCTGCGACATCACCTGTCTCCCACATACAACACTTTCCTTTCTACCATTTCTAAAAGACTGCAATTCAGGCCATGTCTACACTAAGTCGTTTAACCCCTTAAACGAATAATCATTGAGCCGAAGCCCCGTTTCAGCCACACTAAACCAGCGTTTAAGGTTTCCCTCCTCGGACAAATTTTTACACGGGTAAGTCAGCCGTGTAATTCTTGAATCTCCGGCACTTAGCTTTGTATGGACTCATTGATGGTTTACAAACTGAGTTCGGAGAGGAAGTGACGTCTGAAAGCCTGCGCTCCACACAGGAAAATACATCAGAAAGAATGCGCCACAGGCAGCTTCATAACAAAGATGGAGCCGGATCATCCAGACATGCCCGTGTTTCTCCTTCTTCTACATGTACAGGCGCTTTTGGAAACCACAAATGAATACCTTAAGAGAAGGCAACGGGCGATTGCAGCTATTTCGTATACAACACTTCTCAGACGGCCATAAAACTTTCAAATGTCCGCGTCAGCTGTGAGTCTATTTACCGAAAAACGCTGTCCCTTCCTCCCGTGGATGTGATCGTGATAGGCAGTGTGTGACTACAAATATTGTTTTATGGGTGTGACAGTGAAATGGCAAGGCAGCGTGCATGATGCCCGCATCTTCGTAACTCTGCCATTAGCGCGCAGCTGAAAGATGGAACCACCCCCTCGTGTCCCAAACAACTGATGGAAGATGAAGATCCGCTCCCTGTTTTTATTTTGGGTGACCCAGCTTATCCCCTGACGCCATATCTCACAAAAGAATACCCCAACGACGGAGTCAACCCAGTCCACAACAACAATACTTTGGGTATTCTCTGTCTAGATTAATTGTTGTAATTGTTGTAAAATGTTCTTTATCACATTGTTTACGTGTCCAATAAAGATTTGAATAATTTATGATGTCTCAGGTGTGATTCACTACAATAAACACACTGTATTCTAGTTAGTTGAAATACCACAACACTGTATATTGTTCAAAGGAGATACATTTTACTTTTATATTAAAACCTAAAGAACCTTTAATGATTAATTTACTTATGTCAATAGCACATTATTTAGCATTCATTTTCCTATTGTATAGCGTATTAATATGATGCATTAGTGTTTTAATTATGACTTTATTTGCAGTTTATTTATGTGTAAATACACAATGACAAATACAGGTACTTGTTTACAGTTAAGCCCAAAATAATTTATAGTCTGGCCACATTTTGAGTTAAAGTGAATTTTTATTTTGTGATGGACTATCTATCTTTCAGCTAGAAGTGACAGTAGGAAATTGTATTAGATATGTTTCACATTTTTATATATTTTTTTAAATTTGGAAAATTATTAATATCCCTAATTTTGTTTATTCTAAAATGGTTCTGGTCATTTCTACCGTAATATTAAGCACTATCTTGTAGAGGTGGGAATCCTTTGGGACCTCATGATTCGATTCAATTTTGATTCCTTGGGTGACAATTCGATTCAGAATCGATTCTCAATTCAACTTGTACTATATTAGTTGGTATACAAATTCAAATAAAACCTTTTCAAATCAGGTTACAGGTCACAAAAACTTCTCTTGGCTGCTGACCTATGACTAATACTGCTGGCATAAAAATGTTTTTAATTTTATTTACAAAAATCACAGAATGTTAATCAATCTAATTAAAGAAAATAGAGCAACCCCAACTTCAAAGCAAGCAAGCAGCTTTACAATACCTAGGATAGAAATTTTGTGATTGAGAAGACATAAGAATACAATACTAAAAAAATAAAAAAATAAATATTAATAAAAGATAAAGTATCAATTGTTTAATGTTATTAATCCAAAATTTTAAAATGGAGTGGAAATAAAAAAAACAATTTAATTTTTTTTCCTAAATCCATAATTTTTGAGAATCTATTTAGGAATACATAAAAACCTTTATTTAAATGTGAATACATTTTTTTGGAGCACCTTTACTTTCTTGTGTCATTTGCACTTCAAACATACCCAAACACCAAAATAAATCCACTTTACCTCCAAATTTTGCCAGGATATGACTCATTTAGACCTTAACTGCTGATGAAAGTGTCCAAACTGTTACACTGATCTGTTTTACTGAATGCTGCTTCGAAATGTACCTCATTTTCAGAGGAACTGTTGGACAACAGAACCTCCTGGGCATCAAAGAACTCGGACAGCGACTCTGCGATTGACGCTCTGCTTTCATTGGACACTTGATGCACCAACGGACGGGATTCAGATGCAGACTCCTGTTTCTAGGAAACACAACATTTACATCTATAAATACACAAGAGGAAAGGGGTCCATTCACCGTTGTCAGAGGCGGTGGGGGACGACAATGTTCGTCACAACACTATGCTGATAATGGCCGTATGGTGGAAGCTAAAGGTTATACGAGTGAGTTACAACATGCTGATAACACTAATGAGCCACAGGTGTGACACAAAGGGCAACAAAGTTTATTGTTTTAAATATCCATGGGTTAACAATGTATTTTGTTGAAGGGTAAAAACATTTGGACTATATTACGAGTTACTTAACTGCCCAGGATGATCGCAATCAAAACATTTTGATTATTCATTTCCCAGTAGATACTCAGAAGATGTGCATGAGTGTTGTGTGTTAAGTACATTTCCTGAGACATTATTAGTTTGATCAGCTCACACTCTGTGATTATGTGAGCCAAGAAGCTCCGTGTGGAGATGACCGCATGCCAGATTGCCGTGTGAACGCGCTAAACACATGGCGGCTATGCAAATGATTCACAATGCTGTAATCCACAATGTGTTCTTCGTCACGAGCGAGGGGGCGAGAGGAGAGCAAAGTGGCGTGAATGTGGATGACAATGAAATAAATGACAGCATATTTATTCTGTGGGAGGCAAATAAAGACGGAGGTAATAACCATAATAATCATCATGCTGGTAGTGGGGAGCATGGGGATGCGGGGGGCTTGTTAGGCGGCGCTGCATTCCCACACCCACCTGCACAGGGGCAGTAAGATTTAGGAGTGTGGGCTCTACGATGTGCGAGTCAGCATGAATCTTGCACAGACGCTCTCGCAGCTCTGAGTTCTGGGCTAAAGCCTGGAAGAAATAACCAGTGTCAACATTTAAACCAGGGATGTCGAAACTTTTTCCACCGACGGCCACATATTCAAAAACAAAATCAAAGGATGTGAAGACCGTTTTGTTGTTTTCAATATCGGAAAAGGTGACCGATCAATCTAATGTGGATATGTTAAGAAAATCTAAGTCAAAAAGTCACATATTGAACAATATTTTTTTTTTTTTCTAAAAAGAAAAACAACTCTTACCTATACTATTTTATATATATATATATATATATATATATATATATATATCTATATATATATATATATATATATATATATATATATATATATATATATATATATATATATATATATATACATATATATGTATATATATACATATATATATGTATCTTATATTAAGAAAGTATATCTAGCTAATTCTTATGAAGATATTTTTGCCAGAAATCCCTAATTTTTTACAACAACAAGTTAAAATTTTGGTAATTCCTCCACAGCATATAATAATAGTTGTTTAAAATTGAGAATTGAACTTGTTGCCTAACTTTCTAAATTTAGGAACAGACACAAACATAGAAAATATATCTATTAATAACATTAAGTGTAATTTACTGTATGTCTTACATGTATTACAGTACAGTATATGTCTTATTTTGTATGATTACCGTATTTTTCGAAGTATAAGTCGCACCGGAGTATAAGTCGCACCTGCCGAAAATGCATAATAAAGAAGGAAAAAAACATATATAAATCGCACTGGAGCCCGGCCAAACTATGAAAAAAACTGCGACTTATAGTCCGAAAAATACGGTATGTTTACTATTATGTCTACTATTTTAGGTAAAACAAGTGTATAGGGGTGTTGTATCTAACTATAAAAATGTTCTATTTATGAATAAGAATTTATACGATTTACTTAACGCGGTTGGGTCTAGAACCAATTAAACTGAAAAAAAAAAAGGCTGTATATTGAAAGAAACCAGTGACGCTTTTGGAGTCGTTGTTTGGTACTTTAAATTCTTGTGCAGTAATCGATACTAACAAAGGTTGCTCGTTAAAAGGGTGGCGTAAAAATTTAGTTTTCAAATACTTTTTAATTAATTAAAATGACTTAATGTAAAAAAATATATACTTTTATTCATTAACATTATAGCTAGAGATCGCCATCACTTTGTTTTCCAACCATAGGCAAGAAGAAAGTGAGTGTGAAGGACAGTGCTGAGAAGAAGCAGATGATACGAACTGAATTAAAGAAACAAATCATCAAAAATATGACCGATCGTGGAGTTGACTTGGCGAAGCAATTCGAGCGTATCACTGCTGGTCTACACCATATTGACACAGGAGGAGTCAGAATGCCAGTCAAGGATGTCAAAATTAGTTCTAGATGGCGGACATTTATTCATGAGAATATGGATAAGCTTCCGTTGATGTGTTTGACAGAGAAGCAGCTCAAGATACCGCAGAAGTCCGCTCTCCAATACAATATTCCGTATTTACAGTATTTGTTCTTCTTGAAAGGCATATTATGTGTTTCAATTGTGATGTTTTAATCTGTGCTTGGGGGCCAAGCACAGATTAAATTGATTTAAATTTATTTCAATGGGTAATGTTGATTTGAGATAAAAAGTGTTTTGAGTTAAGAGCTCTGTCACAAAACCAATTAAACTTGTAAGTTGTGGTCCTCTTGTACTTTTTATTTATATTATTTACTTAATTTTATAAAATTGAAAGACATTTGTGGTATTTCCTTTTGTATTTGAAGCACATGTGCCTATCCTTCTCCAAGGAAACATGTTACGTTGTTGTAAAAGTATGATCACCTTCTGTTTTGTCTGAAAGTTCAGTTTGGAGAAGTTTTTGAGCTTGGACATCATTCTCTACCTTGGCAATTCATTCATTCATTCATTCGACTGAAACGTTTAAATATCTTACTTGTGTTTGACTTGTTCCTGACTCATGGAGGAAAATGTGTGTTCCAACCTGCATATAGTGTCTATTGAAATATTTACTGCATCCAGCATAAAAAATTGCATCTCACACAGGTGTCTCAATTTTACTTACTCAATTTATTTATAATGTTCCACCATTTTTGTTAACATTCTGGTGTTCGTCAGAGGTCGGTAGTGATGTGCTACCTTTACTCTTTTACTTAAGTAACCTTTTGGATAAATTGCAGTTTTACTGCAACATACTTTTTACTTTTACTTGAGTATTTTTGCGAAGAAGAAACGCTACTTTTACTTCATTATATTGAGTTTAATTTTGATCGCTATACTTATGTGCTTGCAAAGATGTATTTATTTGGCTCATTAGAGAGACTTTTTCCAGCGGTCACGGTCACATGACATCGATCTAAACGTAAGCACTGTGATGTTTGACTCCATTTCACCAATCAAACGGAGCCTGGCAGTCACATGACCTCACTCGAACTACACACTGTAAAAAGTGACATGACCTCAGACGAGGCAGCACAACTCTTCGATGTTTACCTACAAACTAGAAAAAGGAACATTTATATCATGCGCTGTCATCTGTGTCAGTAGAAATGTTTTTTTTCCCCTTTTAGCCTACAAAATTTCGATTCCAACTGGAGGAAACACATTGTCATAAGTTATAGAAGTTTCTTATGTTTTAGCTAATGTCATGCTAACATTAGCCCTGTTATAACAAGGGATGGGCACTGAAACCCGAAAAAAGAAGAAGCTATCGGTGCCTTATTCCAGTGTAAATGAATGCAGACTCAAACACCAGCAACAACAACACAGTACTTCTTCAGCATTTTGAGCATCAAACATTACAACTCAAGTAAGTTGTTTTTTTGCACATGCTCTATGTTCTATATTGCTGCAACAATTGTGCCAATTAGTTGTAGATTGTATTTATTATTTTTGAATGTACTAGTTAGTTATCATTTAATTTATGTCACTTAAGTATTTCAATTACCAGTCTGTCCAACTTTAATGACACTGAATTCTATTAAAAGAAAAACATTTCTACAGAAATGTGCATGTTTAAAATGTTTCAAGTACCAGTTTGGGCACCGTTTAAGCATAATTTCAAAGTGCCGATTTGGTGCTAGTATTGGCTAAAATGTAAACAATACTCATCCAGTGCTGTACGGTGCTACTAAACTAAACCATGAATGGAAATATTCGTTGACGTAACTAAATATTTCCACCATGACTTGATTTTAAATTTCGGGACTGATGGGGATCCCAAATACACAAAAATAGGTACCAACAAGTAAGAAAAGTAGGTTTTGCATAATAGGATCCCAACTTAAGAAGTGTTTTGAGATAAGAAAACTGAAAAATCCTTGAAAATAATATAGGAAAAGTCAAATATAATCTCCAATCTTCTTTCAAAAACATTTAACTGTGATCAATTCTTCAGCTAACAAAAACACAAACAAAAACATTTGAAATAAAGTGCCCTGGTTTAAAAGGACATGTTTAAAGGTCAGCAGCAACATGAAAATAATTGACCTTTAGCATTGGTGTTTTTAAAGGTAAACGCTATTATAAGACATACACACAAAGATGTTTGCCAGGAACATCAACCTGGCAACTGCTTCATGATGCTGTGTGACAGGCTGTGTTGTGAAAATTACTTTTAAAAAGTCATTAATCATAGTTACTTGATACTTTACCAAAAATGTAATTGAATTACCAACAACATTACTCTTTAATAAATGTAATTAAGTACTAGGGAAATTAATTAATTTGTTACTTAAAGAAAACGTCAAATATCTGGCATAATGCAGCTAAGATACGTTTCATATATATATATATATATATATATATATATATATATATATACATATATATATATATATATATATATATATATATATATATACTGTATAAATATATATATAATGGATGGATGGATGGACGACAGCAGTCTGTGCGTCTTTTAAAAGGCGGTACCTGTTGCCTAGTGACGTGTGACATCAGCGAGTCCACTCAATAGTCTTGTTTGAGCTGTTTTGTTAGCTTAGCAGTCTAGCAGCAGCAGTTTGTTGGCTCTGGCGGCAGCTCTTTTGAATCTTTCACTGGTTTGTGTTACCTCTGCTTAATAAATAGATTGAATGTGCTTCCATGTTCTTGTCAACAAACAGGGTATTGCTTGGATGGCAAATGTATCACTTCTGTCAATGATTTGTTGTTCAATGTTCCCTTCAACCCCCGTAGTTACTAGCTTGCAGTGCAGTTTGCGCCAGTTGGTAGTGAAAAAAATGTTTTATTTTACTGACCAGTTCCTTTAACTAAGATCTTGTTTCATCCATGGTGGAACAAGTTTGTGGGTTAGGAGTAGCAGCCGACACACGGCTCTCAGCGCGAGTTATCAATCATTTGGTTATGGTTTGAATTTATTTCAAACTTGCAATACAGATATTCAGAAAATTCTACTCTAGTTGTATCACACTTGGATGGATTTATTTTTAGGAGTAAAATGCGATGAAATGGTTAAAATCCCTTTTCGCACATGTGCGATAGGTCTTTTCTTGAGAGTCGCAAGGTCTATTTTTAGTCGCATTTGCGAATAAATTTGTTGCACCATACACCTCAGCCATCCCTCGTTATAATATCATAAGTTAGTGTAAAATGTGCATCTTTTGTAATATTTTGTAGTAGAGGTTCTCTGTCACACACACACACACACACACACACGCGCACACACACGCACGCACGCACACACACACACACACACACACACACACACACACACACACACACACACACACACACACACACACACACACACACACACACACACACACACACACACACACACTACAGTTGTAGGGCAAGTGCCATTTAAAATCGCTACTATATGAATCAGAAATTACTCACTAGTTGCACAGTGCTTGAGTAGTTTTTATCGCTTACTTTTACTCAAGTAATCATTTTGCATGACTACTTTTTACCTTTACTCGAGTCATATTACTCTCGAACAGGGGTCCTTAAACTTTTTGCTTGAGGCCCAACTTTTCCAGTGCAGAGGGGCCTGGGGCCCACTCATATATTAAAACACTGAATTAGAAATCTCACTCTTGATTTTAATAGTATTCAGTAATTATATATAATCAACTAACAGTTTATAACATTGTCAAATTATATGAAAACATGTGTTAATCACAGGGATTATTATTTATTTAACATATAAACTTTAGGTAAGGCTGATTAGAAAAATAAGTACTATCCAAATATACTGCATAAGAAGAGATGAAAAATACATTTACATACAATTATGTTGTGCTAAAATAAAAAATAAAAAATTATCAATACAATTAAAGTGCAAATTAAAATACAGCTCCACCATTTTAGTAATTTTTTTGTACTTAAAGGGGAACTGCACTTTTGTTGGAATTCATTCACAATCATTATGAAAGACATGACGACTGATGTTTTTTTTTTAATGCATTCATAGTAAATAAATGCGATCAAAAGTCCGCTTACAATGGAGTTGCTCTATTCTGCCTATAAAGCCCATAATAAACATCCAAACACCTCCATTAAGTGTTATATACATGCTGTGTGTGTGTATATATAATGTAGTAAAGGGCACATTTACAATAACATTGAATATTTACGTGGCGTATTCATTTTAAAAAACGCATTGCAACATTTGCTTTTTTTTCAACTCCATCACTGATTATTACTCACTGCAGACTTTGTGAAAGCCAACAAACATAATAAAACATCCCTTACTGTATAATGTCTACTGTCATTCGGATGCCGACTGCTGGGATGTTCAGATGTTCCCGTTTAGGTGAAGAATGACTCATAATTGCAAAGAACATGGGGATGGAACTTTGTGTCTTTTTGTGTCGTTCTTGTTATTGCCGAGTCTAAATTGGCTGGCAAAATGTACCAACTTGTTGGAATATGTCCTAGTCCTTCTACTATCCAGGTGAACTGCATGATTTATGATGTAGAATAATGTTTGACGAGCAAAGAAACGAGGAGGTGGCTGATGAGTCGATCATGTCAACATTGGCACACAAGCTTGAGATCACGGCACCGCTATAAATCGTTCATCTGCGTTAGTGCTTATAATAACAATATCACTAATAATTGGTTAATATTTAAGTCACAAAATGTAAATGGTGAATTATTGGAATTTTTTTGATGTTTTTTTGGGAGGGTTTTAAGGGCAGACTAGAGGACCTCCCATTGGCGCCGCTGTAAATTGACTTTTATATATGTTTATTTACGTTAGAATGTATTTAAAAAATACATGTCTCTCATAATAATTGTGAACGATAGGCAAAATAAAAAAAAAAGTGCAGTTCCTCTTTAAGAAACTCTTTAGCTCAAGACTTCTTCTGTTTGTTTAAGATTGTCATTACTGCCACATGTGGTGGAGAAGTGTATTACAACTGAATATTGGTGTGGCTTATACGAACCACAGCTGAGAAACACACATTTTTTGGGGGCCCTCCATAGGCGCTCACAGCCCAGCAATGAGCCAAATTGTTAAGAAATACTGTGCTAAAGTAAAGGTATGCTTACTTGAGTACATTTTTAGCTCCACTAACAACCTCTGTTCATTTTTCAAACATGTCAAAATTCAATTATGAACAGAAAGTGGTTCCAAAATGCACTCTTGTGATTTATATTCAAGTTACATTTTTTATGCTGTACTGTATCACAAATTCAAAATTTTGGGGGAATCAGTTCTTGCTTTGTGCAAAATGTTATCACCGGAAGCAGAGGAAACCCACGTTATTGAGTCTATTATTTTCCCTCTGTGTGGTCGCGTAGGTAGACTCTGAGTCATCAGGAGGAAAAGCTAACAGACAGTAAGCTATTAGTGTCAGTTGTGTTGGAGTAGCGAATGGACAAGTTCCACTGTGTCATCGTGACGATCAATGTTAACGCAGAAAAAAGTCACTGCTGATCTCAGTCAGGTGGGTGTGTGCACTTCAGCTGGTGAATCCCTCAAGAAGAGTGAGAATGTCTCTCATCATAATGGATCCCACATACTGTACCGTTGTCAGCGCATTCTTCAAACCGACCACCTGCGGCGAGGTAGGGGGGCAGGTGTCGTGGTCCATGCATTGTTTCAATCGCTCCCTCTCTGACGTTAGTGAGCTCAGGGCGTACTTCAGAGTGGTGTGCACTGCATAGGAGAGATTGCAAATTGGAAGCATTTCACCACAACGATGACTTAGCATGGGGGCTTGACAGAATAGGACCCACAGGGGGCAATTTTTGTAATTGCTAAAATACTGTATAAGGGAGAACCGAAACTTTTCACTTAGTAGCAGCTGGGGAAAATGGAGAAACACAGAAACACGTTTATTTCAACTAACAGTGAGCATTGATGATCCCCTTGATGTCAGATAGAGAATTGTGCAAATATTAGATTTGTTGCTTTACTAATGCTATATTGACAATACGTAATAATCAATGAATCTCTGTATTCTCGCTTTTGAATAAAAACAGCTTGAATAGTTTGTGTAACCTCCCCTTACACATACAGTACACCTGCCTCTTCAAAAGGATAGAAACCCTAATAAATGATATTGCCAAATATAGTGGACAAATAAAATATGTTCCAGAAGGCTGGCCTAACCTCCAATTTGTTTGTCAGTTGAATTTTTGCCATCAGAAATAATATAAATATAGATAATACGAGTCAAACCGTTGTATCATGTTTTTTTTTTTTTCTAAAGTAACATCTTTGCATAACTGACAGTTATTCAAGTGTAAAAAGAAGTTTGCCACTTCAAGTGGCAAACCAATAAAACTAGTGATGTGCGGATCGATACTGAAATATCAAAAACACTGATACCAGATCTGTGTGCTCTGATATCAATTCTCAAATCAAAATATCAATACTTTAGTTATTTAAGATAATGCATACCATTAACAATAACTAAATCATTTAGATCTTGTCCAAATGAAACACTATTGGTGGGAACTATTTTTTCTTCCGCTTAGGTAAGTAAGTAATGCGCACGCGCAGTGGCACATCATTCAGGCGCTCATTTGTTTATTTAAGAATATTACTGGCAATTAAAATGAGTCACTCAGTATCATAAAACAGCAAGTGTATGTATCATTTTATTGTAGACATTAGGAGACAATACATACAGAGTTGAATATAAAAAAAAGATAACACATTCAGTGCAGGATAACGCCATCATTTGTTTCGCCCTGTGATTTTATATCGTTTGAATATGATTCCCCAAGAGCCGCAACACTTGAAATGTACTACTTTTTACATTTTACCAGATACATTAGGTATATTTGCACAAAGTATCAGAGCGGTTTCGCCAATACCAGCCTGAATTTTACTCTGTATTGGATAGGAAAGAAAATCAGTAGTACTGCACATCACCGAATAAAACCCTTTTGCTGTGTCTCAAATTAAATACTTCCATCAGTACACTTCATTATGTAGACTACCGTATTTTTCGGACTATAAGTCGAAGTTTTTTTCATAGTTTGGCTGTGGGTGCGACGTATACTCCGGAGCGACTCATGTGTGAAATTATTAACACATTACCGTAAAATATAAAAAAATATTATTTATCTAATTCACGGAAGAGACGAAGCAAATGTCAGCAATCGTCATACACACGTCAGCAATCGTCACACACACGTCAACCAATAAGAATTCGGCGGGGGAGGGTCATGGCAGAAGTGCATTGTGGGTCATGGGAGGCTAACTGCTATATGCTATATGCTACTGCCGTAGCTATTAAAATGGATTATATCAACATTGGCGGTAACTTATCAAAACTGAGAAGGGCTGAACAAAATTGGCACCGAAAACGAAATCATATACTGCAGATTACAAGCTGGACGTAGTGAAATATGCAGCAGAAAACGGCGATCGAGCAGCAGAAAGAAAGGACGCTAGCGGCGCATACCAGGAGCGACAACGAGGAAGAAGATTTCATGGGATTTAGCGATCAGGAGTGACAGATTGTTTAGTAAATGTATAGCATGTTCTATATGTTATAGTTATTTTAATGACTCTTACCATAATATGTTATGTTAACATACCAGGCACGTTCTCAGTTGGTTATGTATGCGTCATATAACGTACACTTATTCAGCCTGTTGTTCACTATTCTTTATTTATTTTAAATTGCCTTTCAAATGTCTATTCTTGGTGTTGGATTTTATCAAATAAATTTCCCCTAAAAATGCGACTTTTACTTGAGTGCGACGTATATATGTTTTTTTTCTTCTTTATTATGCATTTTCGGCCGGTGCGACGTATACTCCGGAGCGATTTATAATCCGAAAAATAAGGTAGACATCTTCTGGTGTGTTGCTGTACATGCTCACTATTCGGGGCGTTTTGAGCGCTACATCTTGGTACTTACCACTATGAACTCATGTATTCAAGACAAATGGCCTGATCTACTAAAGTTTTACGAGTATTAAAACACGGGAAAACTTGACAGCGCACGCAAAGCAGATCTACTAAGCTCCTGGCAGAGGATTGTGTCTCGTAACTGATCAAAATAGAAATGGCCTAAAATCTGTATCATGATATACTGTACATTGCACTAACGATACAAATCACAATATATTATTTGGCATATAGAATAGAATAATTTCATAACGAGTTACAAAAGCTCTTGATTTGGCTGCTGACATATGCAGTAGCACATTGCGTCATTTCCACTTGTGTTATTTTCATAAAACTATTATTAACCCACTTGTTAATTTGCTGTTAATATCTGGTTACTTTCTGTTTGTCACCAGGATCGACTTAAACTAAGGGGGGGCCCTGTGGCTGAGAGGATTTTTCAACCACCCCAACCTGAAGATCACATCTTACCCCCGCCCGATAAAATATCATAGTTTCACTCAACAGAACAGCAACAATGCAAAAATATCACCTGTTAAAAAAATAAGGTTGTCAAATGTTTCGATCTACACTTCTGTGAAAACGAAATAAACCATTATTCTTGGGGTTAATACTTGAAACATTAGTTTTGGGCAATACTACAAATTGTGGTAAGGATCCGATACCAAGTAGTTACAGGGGCAGTATTAATCACACCAATGCTGATACTGATACTTCACATTTTCGAGGTCATTGAATGACTTATTTTTTTGTCACAATTATAATCAGACAAAAACACAGAATGGCGGCGTAACAATATCAACTAATATTAAAATTATTTCCTACAATTGGCTCTGATTTAAATCCTTTGTTTTTTGTCTTAAAGCCCTTGACCTGATACTATACTACTTGGTATCGTTACTGTTGAGTGTTGATGTTTGTATCGATCCACCCACCTTTGTTTACATTCAAGAGTCGTGGCTTGTGGTTCGCGGTTAGCATATCCTCCTACAATGTGTAGTGTAGCATGTTTAGCTAGTCCTTGTCCTCCAGTGATAATGGTTAGCAATGTGGAGGGACATTAGCGGCTATCAAAAATGCTACATTGCGTTAAGGACGTGTTTGTTCGCATGTCGGTTTCAAAATTCTGGGATGCAGCTAGAACGTGTCATCATCATCATGCATTATTACGATATAACGATAGTATTAAAAGCTCGATCGTCAGCCAAATTTATATCACTTATATCTTATATCCTCTTTATCGCGCAACTCTAGCTCAACTGTAATTACTGTTTTACTCTGTCAAAAGGACTTCCCATAGCAAAGCCAAGCTAAAATATCAATTTAGAGTTAGCTTTGTGCAGTAGCCTACTGTTTGTGAAATGATGAGAAGAAAGCTTTTGGAATGTTTGACTCACGGTTAGTCGCGACGCGGCAGAATTCCTCCTGCAGCTTGGCCACGTCAAAAGGAGAATCTACAGATTCCTGGTCAACTTTGTCGTTACACAGTGCAGCAGAGGAGAGGTTGGGGTTAGAAGCATGGAGGCGGACAGAGGCCGAGGAGATGCAGCTGGGAACCTGCAGAATTGGAGACCGATATCACAATCGTAAATAGCAAAAGCAGCGAAGTAGATAGTAAGTGGAACCTCACATTTTCACGTTTCAGCATTTGCGATGCAATATTTTTCTCTAAAAATAGTTTGTTTTTTCTGCAGAAACATTCACCCTAAGTCAGTAATAATGAAAACATTTGTGATAATAAATCATAAAATGTGTTTATTTTTTAAAGTATACATTAGATAAATACGTCATAATGAGGTGAGGAATGGCGCTCTGATGTTGCTACCGAAGCTACAGTCAACTCTGGTATAATCTGGCCTAAAAACTTGCAGCAAGGTAAACACAGTATTGATAGTATATTGACCGTAAATTTTGACTAGAATTCTACGAGTCAAACAGCGTGGCTAGCCGGTGTTGCTAGCTATGGCACCGTCTGTAGTGTGGCTACGACATGCAACTCGTTACAATCCGACCTAAAAACTTGCAGCGAGGTGAACACAAGTAAATATCATGTGGATTATGTAGACGATGCTTGGAGAAACACCTCAGATAGCCAGGACGATCCAGGGGCCTATTATCTTAACTTTTAGCCCATCATTTCTATCAATTATTATTAATTGGGCAATTTTTATAGTCAAATTTGATTTGTTAGATTTTGCCCATTGTCGACGATCAGTCGACTCTATGGCGTTGTTTTTTAAGAGAAATAGATTATGAGAGGTAGTAGTGTATACTGACATCAGTAAGGTCTCATGGATGTGCGCAAGCACTTAAACGTGAATATTCCAAATTTAATTAAAAAAGGTTCGTATGAAAGGAATACTGTCTTTCATTAAAATGAACGCAACCGAGATCTCATTTGCGACTTTTTCCACCTCATAAAAAGGCTAAACCACAGTTTGTGCAGGGCCAGGAAGACATCAAACTTGACTAAATAGAGGAAGTAAAACTTGCAACAAAGTTTCTGTATGTGAACCAGTAGAAGGATTATTACCTCTGCGAAAGGAGAGCTACACCTTCCGGGCAAGGTGGTGCATCATGGTATTTATTGTCTATTGTGAGCGAACTGTGGTGCTGAATTTCTATTCTATTCTATTTTATCACTGGGCGATCGATCAGTTCCTTGACTCAAGCCGGCCAGAGACGCACGATGGCAAACTGAAGCAATAACGTCCGAAGATTTGACTGCGAGGTTGATAGCCAAATCAGACTCCACCGAATCGAATCATGAACTCTTCGACTATTTGAAGAAAAGCCCTGATCATTATCATTTGTTAGTAGTCAGTTCCTATAAATTTCCTCATTTAAAATATGTTTAATAAGTGTGTGAGGCATATTTCGGGCTTAAACCTGTAGTGTGCATTTTTCTTGTTAGCTTCCGTCACAAGTGAACTAACAATTGAAGAGATAGGATTCTGGAAATGAATTTAATCTTATAATCACAACACTTTTATTGCAAATGTTGACCTAAAATTGGTCAAGCTAGCAGTACGGTTTGGTAGGTTAGGAAAATAAATATTTTTATGCATTTGCTTACGCATTTTTGTAACTCCAGTGAATAGCGGTAATCTACTATATTGTATTTACCTGAAGTGTTGTTTTCGCGTCTTTGTTGTAGTTCTTTGTGCGCCATTTCCTCTGAAGTCTCTTTTCCTTTTTGGGGCTGTCAAATGTAGATGCCTAGTGATTTGAGCAGAACACGGGCAACTGATTTCACAGAGAAGATATGCTTCATTCATAAAGTAAATATGTCTCAATTATGATGAGCAAACTACCTGAAGAGCCTGGATAGATGGGGCAGAATAGGTACGATGGATGACCTCCATACTTTGAAGGAGGTGGCTCAGCTCTAGTAGATGTGCCTCACAAACAGACAAGTCTAAAGAGAGGAAGGTGAGAAAATGTGCATTTGAACACATTTGACATTTAACCATCATAGTAGTGACCACATTCTGAAATGATTTGTTAGTGTTTAGTCGCTATATACATAGGTTTGTACTGTTGTTGATTTGCAATTTGCACTTACTTAAGTGTTGGAGGAGCTTTGGATAAAGAAAACATTTGATACTGCGGACTAAGGTTAGACGGCCCCAAGACAACATTAGCATTTATTTCATAGTTCCGAACCTAAATATTATGTATACAGGTAAAATTCCTTCAAAACAGACACACAAGGGATTTTTTTAAGGAAGTTGGGTCCAGTTCTGTGGATGACGTCACACCTACAGGGGGCGGCACATCGAGTCTGGCGATGGAAAGGGGGCGTTCCGAGTACAGTTATGTCTCTACCGATTACGCAAAAACAAATTCATATTATGGGAAATCACGTGCTTCACAGCGAGAAGGTCCTGGGTTCAATTCCTGTGTTTCTTTGTGGACTTTGCATTGTCTCCCCGTGACTGTGTGGGTTATCTCCGGTTAGACGTGGACCTGGGTATAGGCTGATTGGCGACAGTAAATTGGCCCGTGTGTGTGAATAGTTGTCTGTTTATCTGTGTTGGCCCTGCGACTTGTCAAGGGTGTACCCCGCCTTCCGCCCGAGTGCAGCTGAGATAGGCTCCAGCACCCCCGTGACCGCAAGAGGGACAACCGGTAGAAAATGGATGGATGGAAAATGACTGCTGGATTCATTCATTGGGAGCAAATAATACATCAAGTGAACTTGTTAGTGAAATTCCCGTCATCTATGGACACTATGGGTCTTTAAGTCGTGACCAGTGTTGGGAGTACGAACGGCATTATTGTTTTTTAGTAATTATTAGTAATCTAATTACCACCATTTTAAATAGCGTCAATGTTACTAACAGTGGTAACGTTAGTGGTACATGATCTCTAGATGTTGCTTCAGTCACCACTGTTCACTACTACTACAGCAAGCTAATTAGCAGTGTTTGGAAAATTACTCTTAAGAAAATTAATAATTATAAGTATTTGTTACTTTGCCAAAGAAGTAACTGAATTAGTAAGATAAATACTCTTTAATAAATTAAATAATAATTAAATAATAATAATACAAATAATAATTAAATAATAAAGACGCTTAATGAAAGCACAGTGTGTGCCTTTAAAAGACGGTGCCTGTTGCTATGTGACGTCAGCGAGAGAGCCAGACAGAGGAGCAATTGATCAGCTGTGTTTGTTGCGCTTGCGGGAACGGCAGCTTTGTTTAATCTTTTCACTGGATTGTGTTACCTCTGGCTAATCGGAGATTGAATGTGTTTTGATGGCTGCCTTAATTTCTTGTCCACAAACGGGTATTGTAGGATTGTAAACTTGTAACTTCAATCACTGATCTGTTCATTATTCCCACCGAATACTAGTAGAATGTGTTTATGTGTGCGTGTACTTACAAGTTGTGTTGTGTTCCCTGTGCGATGTGGCCTCCTTCTATTTAATCTCAAGTTTATTTTAGTGTGGTACTGGTTATATCTTTTTACTAGTGTAAAAAGATTTCTGCATTGAACTTGCTGTGCTTTTGACACTGTCATGTTGACATACAACCACATCAAAAGTGGCATGCCACATTACAACAAATTGGTGACAGCGATGTAATGTACATAAAATTAATAACATTAAACGTTACTAGTAAAAATTTGTTAGTAACTCCGTTATTTGATAACACTGTTATTCCGAACACTGCTAATCAGTTGGAGTCAACAAGCGTTGCGATTGCTAAAGCTCAGGAAATCAAGTCATGAGTTCAGCCGTCAGCTCTCACCTAATGCAAAGGTTTCTCAACGTTACAGGCCATGTCGAAGATATTTCGACGTGATACAATAATGATCTTATCCGGTAACTAATTACAGTCATGAAAGAGTACCGTAATTCCATTTGTGCATCAATTCCTTTTTTTTAGAAAGTAACTATAACTAATTACTTCTTAAAAGTAATTTACCCAACAGCTTTTAAGTTAGACCAAACAATGTCATCTCTAGTCATGCAGTACTTGCCAACATGCATTTCAGTACTAAACGTCAAGTAAAAAGGAGGATAAACAATATAAAGTCATAAATAAATAACAAATAAAGTAAAATTGCACTAAATAATCCCGACAATTTCAATGTTTTTACTTTTCTACATTGAGTACACATCAAGTAGGAAGTCAAATCAAAATATGTCAAAATGAAATACATTGTTACTATATTAAAATGTGTTTAAAATATAGAATAGATCCGCAACACACTTTTGGGTCCAGACCCACCAGTTGAGAATTACTCCTGTAGACCTAATAGTCTCCAAACTTCATGGACCTAAAACCCACTACTGCATAGGGGTGCACAAAAAAAAAGATTCACATGCAAATTCCGATTCTCCTTCATCCCGATTCTAAATTAATTTATGAATTTCAAAAATCGATAAAACAACAACAACAAAAAACATTAAAATCATTATTTGTTTTCTATATAGAAAAATCTATTTCAAAAAAATAATTTTTTAGGCCATCTCCATGCAACCGAAGGAGCATTTCTAACATGTAACCTGTTTTGAAAAAGTTTAATTGTAATTATTGTACCAAATAACAATGATGGGAAAGCTACTTGGAAAATGTAATAAGCTAAGGTACAAGTTACCCGATTAAATATAGTTAAGCTGCAAGGGAAGCTATCCCCAGGGAATTGTAGCAAGCTACACTACAAGCGGCACAGCAAAAGTAACTTGCGACATCAAATATACATATACATATACTTTAAGCTACAGATCACCATTTAACAGCATTCATATCTATGGGCCCACATGTATATATCAATGGTAATATAACTGAGAGTGTACAAACAGGCCCAATAACAACTACCTGTAAGGGTCCCCTCCCCGCACACCAATGTATGTATTTACTTTAGTTTGCCTTTTCTTTAGACCACCCCTATAATGTTATTGATTAGCTCTTCCTACAGTAAATAAAAACAGCATCTATTTATATCTTGACGAAAACAACAACAACAATGACTTGTGTGTTGTTTGGTAATGGTTATTGTGCAGTAAAACTTTTCATGAACTCAACTCACCTTAATGTGTGTTTATAAATCTGTGTTGGACGCCTTGGATGAAGAGAGAAGTTATGATTTTGGTTTACAGAGTAAACAACTAAAAACTAAGGTTGTGGGTAGGGATGTCCGATAATGGCTTTTTGACGATATCCGATATTGTCCAACTCTTTAAATACCAATACCGATATCAACCGATATATACAGTCGTGGAATTAAAACATTATTATGCCTAATTTGGACAACCAGGTATGGTGAAGATAAGGTACTTTTAAAAAAAATTAATAAGATAAATAAATGAAAAACATTTTCTTGAATAAAAAAGAAAGTAAAACAATATAAAAACAGTTACATATAAACTAGTAATTAATGAAAATGAGTAAAATTAACTGTTAAAGAATAGTACTATTAGTGGACCAGCAGCACGCACAATCATGTGTGCTTACGGACTGTATCCCTTGCAGACTGTATTGATATATATTGATATATAATGTAGGAACCACAATATTAATAACAGAAAAAAACAACCCTTTTGTGTGAATGAGTGTGAATGAGTCTAATGGGGGAGGGAGATATTTTGGGTTGGTGCACTAATTGTAAGTGTATCTTGTTTTTTTATGTTGATTTAATTAAAAAAACAAAAACAAAATTACCGATAATAAAAAAAACGATACCGATAATTTCCGATATTACATTTTAACGCATTTATCGGCCGATAATATCGGCAGGCCGATATAATCGGACATCTCTAGTTGTGGGCATTGTTTTCTCTATACACATACATTTGTCTAAAAATGGCCAAGTACATGCATTAATCGAATCTGCAGGAGATAATTTGTCTGCCATTTTCAAATATGTTTTTTTTTTTTCAGTCGTCAGCTTGTAGTGTCCCTTTATCTCCGACCCCCTCGTCGTCATGTGACATGAATGCGTGCTTCCTGGTTTCGGTGACGAGCCGTATGTTGCCTCTGATTGGCCAGTCCGTAATGTTTCGCCCTAACCTTAGCTAATTGTGACTCATCATACGAACACCAACCGATCATCATGGATTTTTTCTCTATGTATGAATGTTCTCATTCATCCAGGTCATTGTATTTTCACCGTATTTTTTTGGGCCTGGATTTGTAGTCCGTTTTCTCTCTTTGTAGCTTGTACCTTTGATCCAAGTTACCTTGCTACATGGGTCTAAAAATAGCCAAGCTACAGGAATCGCTACTCGTTCAAAAAGTAGTGAAACTACCACCAAGCCACTGGAAAATGTAGTTAAGCTATGTAGCTTTGCTACATGTAGCTCGGTATACTGCCCTTCACTGCCAAATACATTCTGAGAATCGATTTGAATTGAGAATCTAATTTGAATTAAATCGTCACCCCAAGAATCGGAATCGGATTGTATCGTTAGGTGTCCAAAGATACACGCCCTGTGACTGTATATAACTTTTCGTACTACTGTAATCATCTTTTTCAGTTATTCATACATTGTATAGTGTTAGACAATTTTACCACAGCTAAAAATGCATTATTTTTGGCAAGAACAACACTGACAAAAAATATTCATAGATTACCTTATTATATAGCACAATCATGTAATTACTCCTTTTGGCAACAGTTGTCATCAAAAGCAAAGCTTAGCTTTAAATAAAGAAAAAGCGACAGTATGTAGACTGGGGAGCATCTCATTTGACAACACCCTTGAAACATAAGTGACTGTAATATTGTCCAATGAAAAACATGTATAAACAAGCAGTAACATAAATGCTGCTTAAAGCAGCTGTTTTAATGCAGTCTTTGAATCAATCAGCAAGTGTGCAGGTATTGTGGTGACTGGGTGAATCAATGTACTGTTCATGCAGTTTATTATGTTCGACTGTCAGAAAAATAATTAACCGTGACAAATTTTATATATATATATTTAAACGGTGTACATTTCCATAAGATAAATGATGACACTTTTGGAGAGAGTGGGGTGTGGTTTCATTTGCAATCTGGGAACACCTCCAGGATCATACATACTCGCAGACAGACTCACAAAATGGGTTATAAAAGTGACTGTGGAGCAAAATTCACGCAGATTTTCACGCATATCCAAGACATATTGTCTAGACCACAGGAAATGTTTTAAATGTAAAATAAAATCATCATATGTCCCCTTAATGGGAGGCAGGCTGGCATCACACAGAAATAGGAAAACATTTTAAAATCATTTTGGCAAAGAGCTGCTGTGTTTTGTCACCTTTGGAGCACTTATCCATGTCGTCAGACGACTGCAGCCAAGCTGCTACCTTGGCTTGACCGTTGCAGCCGAATGCAGAATACACTGTGGACTGCCTGCGTGAAAGCACACACTGCACAAAAATACCAAAAGGCCAGCGCAATAAGTATTACATCTGCATACTTTTCTAATTTAAAAATATGACAACACAAGAACAAGTCCTGTGATGAATTCAAATATGTATACCTTTCTAACAGAAGCGCCGTCAGCAAAACCTGGAGAGGTGGGGGAGGGGTAGTGGGGAAAGTGGAAGGACTTGTCACTGGGACACATGGCAATCTCATTTTGCCGATAGAGCCGATGGTGACGTAACTTGGACACCCATTCATCAAACAGCTCCTGTGACTTGATCTGCCCAAGGCATGAGCACAAGGACAAGTGAGGTGGCACAAACAATGCCTTGTCACACACATACACAACACAAGGACATTCTGAAGACATATAAGTACCGTAACGTCCAGCAAGGAAAATAATGTGAATATTGCATGTTCCTGTACCCAATTTCCCATAAATCACTGGATGGAAGCTATTAACTAGCCTAGCGGTTTACCTTCAGGTGATAGATGTTCTCCTCAGCATCGAGATCGATGCACTTCGCTTTCTTCTTAATGGCCATAACAGAGAGGCCCACATCAATGCAGCCATGGAGCTTCCCTTTCTCAATCTGCAAGTCAAAACATGCAGACTACACTAGATCACAGCTTTAAAAATCAATAAATTGTTAGTGTGATTGACAGGTAAAAACACACTCTGAGACTTATTCATGAGTAACTGACAAGGCCACATCATTTTCAGCCGGTAGACACTCACGTCAGCATTGCACTTGCCGTACTTCAGGATGCCCTTGTCCAGGGAAAAATATCTCTATCGGAACACAGAAAGACAATATTGTAGTAAGATACAACCTTATTAGATGTCAACCTCTAATTTAACTCTCTGTCATTATAACCATTTCCCTCAAGCACTTCCCCAACATGACTTTAAGCGCTGAAGCTTTTACTTGTACATGTGACTAGTGAGTGCACAAGAACAACATGGGCTCAGACTGCATGTCAATACTAAATATATACAGCTCAATTAACCAGCAGGCCATCAGTTAATGCATCTGAGAGGAACACCAGGATGCAGCTCTGAGGCGGTGCATCAACAGGTCGTATGCGACTCTTTGGCGGCTAGGATCATTAACTGCATGCAGAAAGCTTGCTCCATTAGTTAAAAGACAATCTGCAGATTTGTTTAAAATGAAAAATGTATGTTTAGTAAACCAATATTTTCATCCATCCATCTTTTCAGGCAGTCTACCACATGCTTTTAAAGCTGCATAAAAGTCACTTATGCATAGATATGTAATGATTTAGATTGAAATGATTAAACAGAGGCAGAGGGGTTAGTGCGTCTGCCTCACAATACGAAGGTCCTGAGTAGTAGTGAGTTCAATCCCGGCCTCGGGATCTTTCTGTGTGGAGTTTGCATGTTCTCCCCGTGACTGCGTGGGTTCCCTCCGGGTACTCCGGCTTCCTCCCACCTCCAAAAACATGCACCTGGGGATAGGTTGATTGGCAACACTAAATTGACCCTAGTGTGTGGATGTGAGTGTGAATGTTGTCTGTCTATCTGTGTTGGCCCTGCGATGAGGTGGCGACTTGTCCAGGGTGTACCCCGCCTTCCGCCCGATTGTAGCTGAGATAGGCTCCAGCGCCCCCCGCGACCCCGAAGGGAATAAGCGGTAGAAAATGGATGGATGGATGGATGGATGGATGATTAAACTAATTATTTTGTTACTCTTTAGATAAAAATGATCAAAAAACTGTGATTGATAACTGCACTTTGATAAACTGACAGACTGACTGGTGCTAGATCGCCAACTTAAATGCTAACATTAAGTTAAGTTAAAGTACCAATGATTGTCCAAAAACAAGAGACATTAACATATTTCCACATTAAAGAAACAACATACAAAGGGATGGGTACCGAATCCGGTACTTTTTTGGCACCGAACAAATCCTGATGGTTCTACTAGGCATTGATTTACCTAAAATCCAACAATGCCATGATACAGTACCTGGGTTGTGCGTGACGTCACACCTGGTTGCTGATTCAGAGCCGACTCAACTAAACTACCTCGAGGTAATGTTGCAATTTTTAATACCAACAAAGTAACTGACTCAAAAAACGTTTTTCAACGTAAGTTAAGTAAGGCTCCCCTTTACAAAAATGCACTGGCTTCATGCTAATATACATTGGTTTTGCTATTGACACGCTACTAATTAGCATTAGCGATTTTACATGACCATTTCAACAGACTGAACTGACTAGCCAACACACAAACTGTACACTGCTGACATTTCGCGTCTTGGAATTACAACTTTAATTGAAATTCAGGAATCGTATAAAAAAACAAGATATAAAAACTGGACTGCAGGTAAATAAGGTCATGTTTTAAATGTTGCAATACAATTTTTTACTTTATTTTCAACAATTAAATATTTATCAACACCTAAAAAATACTGAAAAATTGTACCGACCGGAAACAATTCTCAGGTACTGGAAATTGGTACCGTATCAGTTCAAATGTTAACAGTACCCATCCTTAGACATACTCCAATCCAAACTTATATAACACAATACTGTCTGAGGAACTAAGATATTCAATCATGCACTTTCAACCTACCAGCTGTGCTCTCTTAGAACAAAGTGATTGTTCTATACTCGGAGGTGTTTTTAAGGTGCGTTTAAGGACTGCTGAACAGAGTAAGGGTGCACAAAGCCCTCCAGAAATAATAAAAACTTAAAACCGATTTTATTTGTTTCGCACTTTTCATTTAAATAAATCTTAAAGTGCTACAGTACAAAACAATATACGTATAAACAATAGAAGCTTAGCCATTAAAACAGATTAAATACTAAGATTGAAACACTATCAGTGAAGAATAAGAAACACAAAACATACAAAATAGTGGTGTTTCTAACAGTGTGTCTATTTATTGTATTGTATTGTATTTATTGTAGTTATTCAGTGTATGTATAAGTACTTATTGAGCACATTCAACACTACCGCAATAATAATGATAGCCGTGATCATTTTGGTCATGATGACCATGGTATGACATTTTAATATTGTTACATCCCGACTTATGCACCTACCAAGCAAATTAATTCCCGCACACAGCCACTTTGTTTGATAATAACTAAAGCCTTAAGAATTACTCTGAATGCATGGCTACACTGTGGGAAAGATACATACTGTATTCAAACATCAAACAGGAGGTGGATACCTTATGCCAGCCCTTGAGGGGCCACTTTCTCTTCTTTAGCACATAACCTTCCTGCTTCTGGGGCTCCAGGGCACCGCCCAAGCCTCCACGCAGACCCTCCACAAATTCCCAGCTGTCCTGTGGGTGAAATATAAGCAATTTAGTGGACGACGGGGATGAAAACTATTATTGTACACGATAGCTGAACCTACATTTGCCATAGTGATACTTAATACTTCATGTACATAGTGCATACACCCCTTGCCCCCATTTTTTGTATATATTGTTTTTCAAATCACCTGACATGTATACTGTGTATATGTACATAATTTATCCTTTTTTTTTTAACGTAATTTTTTGTATACATGTTACAGGTTATATATCTTTTAATATTGAATGTATCAAACGTGATGAATATTTAATGGACCACAATGGAAACAAGCCTTTTGGCTTTTTGTGCCATCCATTTGCCTTTTTAAAGCATTACATGGATTCAATTCTTTAAGATGTCAATAAACTTCTTAATCAATCAATCAATCAATCAAATACAAATGTAAATCGGGGCAGTGAGTATTCACATACAAATGATGACATTGTCATGGCTGTGGTTTGGTGGTCCTAAGAACTTATTTTGAAAACCTCCAGTGTACAAAAATAACCAGTGGGAGTGAATCTGTCTAAAATAACCAATGAAGGAGGAGTAAAAGGAGACGTTTTCTTTTCGTTTGAGGGTTTGTCATATGCCCCCATGACAGAGTCACGTCGTGAGTCACTTGTCTTCCAGGTCGAAAGTGACAGCAGTGACGTAGATTAAAGGAAAATATGCCAATTTACACATATAGATGTCTCCAGCCTTGCACAGGGACATATACAGGTTACATCATGATGGCCCTGCGAGTATTGAGGAGCCAAAACCTGCACGAGCACCTTGTTTCATGTTGGTGGTATGACTTGTGGGCAAACAGCAGTTACAATCTCCTACTACTTGTATTTACAAACGGAAAAGCTTTTGTGGGCTATGAAAAATTAATGACATACGAGTTGGCGCAACAACCGTAACAGTTAGCTCGTGGTGCCAAAGTCCTCAGAAGTCTGTGGCAGCATGAGAGGTGAAGCTGACGTTGCAGATTGGAATAGCATTAAAAGAACGATGCAATATAAAACTTAATTGAGTAGATGGTTCAATAGCAATAGTGGAAAATTCAGTTTGAGGTCATTCAGTAATTTAATCACTGCTTTCTAAAGGAGGAAGTTAGTTGGGGACATAATTATAAAAAAAAAAAGTTTATTGGTACAATTACTTTCATTTTCACAAATAAGAGTGGGTTGGTGTCAAAAGACTGCAATGCTACAAAAGGCCATGTACGTGAGGCAAAGGAAAGATTGAGTGGAGTGATTTTCAAGGTAAGTAGAAGGAGTTTATCAACTTAATTACCTGAACTGAAACAGCTAAGGTGGATGAGGGTTAGGGTGATGACCGTGTCCATAGGCATGCTCAGTACACCAGAGCGCTCTCATAGTAGTTGACCAAGTTGAGCGAGGGCTAGAATGTAAATTTTCCACAGAAGGAGACCAAGTATAGAGCCTTGTGGCACACCTTGGTTGATGGGGGTAGCAGTGGAACCAGAGTTATGTTTGGTGATAAATTGACATGCTAATATTGAAACGGTCCTATTATGCAAAACCAACTTGTCCTACCTGTTCATATCTGTTTTTGTGTATTTGGGATCGCCATAAATCCTGAGAAATTGGAATCAAACCATGGAGGCATAGCAAAGTATATCCATTAAAAAAATCTTGTCTTTCAAACTTGCTCCAAACGAGTCGATTAGAATTTGAGACTTTAGTGACGTATTTTGGGGATATCTCCTTATATGGTAGATGTTTACCCGAAGAAATTTGTGCGTGTCCGGCATTTTTTATTCAGTTGTAGTCCAAAGTTGTATAGTAACCAATAAGCTCCTTATTTTTCTCTATTCTCCTATTATGGGGCAGACTGGCTTGTACAGGCATTTTAACTTATATTTATCAGTAGACTCGATATGGAAGTGCTAAAAACTAAAACATAGGCGTTGCAGTTGAAGGGCGTTTAGCCTGGAGGAGGACTTCGACACGTAATTAAAGGGGAACATTATCACCAGACCTATGTAAGCGTCAATATATACCTTGATGTTGCAGAAAAAAGACCATATATTTTTTGAACCGATTTCCGAACTCTAAATGGGTGAATTTTGGCGAATTAAACGCCTTTCTATTATTCGCTGCCGATGACGTCACATCGGGAAGCAATCCGCCGTTTTCTCACTTTCGTCGGTGTGTTGTCAGAGGGTGTAACAACACGAACAGGGACGGATTCAAGTTGCACCAGTGGCCCAAAGATGCGAAAGTGGCAAGAAATTGGACGAAATTTGTTCAAAATACGAGGGTGTGGGGAAAGCCGACGAAATGGTCAGTCGTTTGTTCCGCACACTTTACCGACGAAAGCTATGCTACGACAGAGATGGCAAGAATGTGTGGATATCCTGCGACACTCAAAGCAGATGCATTTCCAACTATAAAGTCAAAGAAATCTGCTGCCAGACCCCCATTGAATCTGCCGGAGTGTGTGAGCTATTCAGGGACAAAGGACCTCGGTAGCACGGCAAGCAATGGCGGCAGTTTGTTCCCGCAGACGAGCGAGCTAAACCCCCTGGATGTCTTGGCTCACACCGTCCCTTATGCCACCGAAGATGATCAAGAGAAGAAAGATATCTACCCTAGCTTCCCTGGCCTGCTGACATCAACTCCAAAACTGGACAGATCAGCTTTCAGGAAAAGAGAGCGGATGAGGGTATGTCTACAGAATATATTAATTGATGAAAACTTTATTCATTACTCGCGGTTTTACGTAAATTATTATACATAAACTGTGTTTACCAATAATTTAGCTTAAAAACATTTATTTTTTTCAATCATTCGAGTACATTCGGGTAGTCTTGTGTAATGCAGTATTTTGTGTCTATTTAGGTATGGTTAACCTGAGTGCTGAAATTGTGGAAAAATATATGTTCTTAGCGCGCCTGAAATGGGCTGTCTGCACTCTCAAAGTGCATGTTGTTGCCAAATGTATTTCATATGCTGTAAACCTAGTTCATAGTTGTTAGTAATTATCTTATCAGACAGTGTTAAGCCGCTGAAATCCGAGTCTGAATCCGAGCTAATGTCGCTATACCTTGCTGTTCTATCCGCCATGTTTGTTTGTATTGGCATCACTGTGTGACGTCACAGGAAAATGGACGGGTGTATATAACGATGGTTAAAATCAGGCACTTTGAAGGTTTTTTTTAGGGATATTGCGTGATGGGTAAAATTTTGAAAAAACTTCGAAAAATAAAATAAGCCACTGGGAACTGATTTTTAATGGTTTCAACCCTTCTGAAATTGTGATAATGTTCCCCTTTAAGGCTATGTTCACACTGCAGTGTAGGATGTACAATTTTTTTTTTTTGTCAAATCCGATCTCGTTATGTAACTGTTCACATTACAAAAAAATGCAACATCTAATGTGAATACAAACTGACCCGCATGCAAACATAGTGTCATGCAAGTACTGTATATACATTACATAAATAAAGAGAAGCACAAACTCTGAATGAACACACCAGAAAAAGAAGCTGTGCATGATGGGCACAATCAAGTTTCATATTACCTGTCGGCTGTCAAGTTTCGATGAGGAGCTGCTGTTGCTGCGTGACAAGTTTGAAATCTTCTGCGACATGGCTGAGATGCGCTCTTCTGAGCCCATTTCACTATACACTATGATTGGAGTAGCAGCAACATTCCTGTGAAGCGAGTGAGAAAACAGAAGTGGACACGAGGTCATGGGGGGCGAAGGTGGAAGAAAAAAGATGGCTTTAATATTCAGGGCTCTTAAAAGCTTTTCAGCTGAGTCTCACTGAAAAATACATTAGCTTACTTAGAGTGATTTGTTTTTGTGTCTCCAATATGGGGTGCAATGAGGGACCTGAAAATGAAATTGACAAACAAGTCCGGTCGTAAAGTTGTGTTCAACTGCAGTCTAAATTATTCATATTGCACACTTACAGAGAGTGCTAAGCGTTAAAAAATCAAAAGGTCTTAGGCTTTTATCATATTCTTTTGTAATTCTCAAAAGTGTGCAGAAAGCTATAGGTGCATCTTAGTTGGATCTCAGATTTTGTGTGCATTATTAATTTATTATGCATTTAAAGATATGTGCATGTATAATTAGTTGCAGTGTTTCTCATACATTAATTTATATAAAGTGGTCTGCCACAAATACATTTGGTGCTGCCGATTGCCCTCGCTCATAAACAACACATTATAAGTGGACTGTGTGTGAGAGTAACTTTTCATTCCAACTCTGTACAGTAGACAACGTATGTGGTCACATTTATAAAAGCTTGCATACGCACAAAACGAGGGCCAAAAAGTTTCATTAGTTGTTTTCCACGCAAAGTATGTGATCTATGATAACACAACCACTCATTGGAATTAATAGTTTTCGTTTTCTGCAGACTTTTAGGCAGTAGTTCACACACAGTTTTAAAGATGAGACACCTGGTCTGACAGAGAATGTGTTGCCAACTTAACAAGGTTGTTGCTATATTAAACCTTGTGCAAGGTTAAGATTGACTATACACACTTACTCTTAGGATCCAAATGGAAACCACTCATTAAAAAGCAGAGGTGTGGACTCGAGTCACATGACTTGGACTCGAGTCAGACTCGAGTCATGAATTTGATGACTTTAGACTCGACTTGACAAAATGTAAAGAGACTTGCAACTCGACTTAGACTTTAACATCAATGACTTGTGACTTCACTTGGACTTGAGCCTTTTGACTTGACATGACTTGACATGACTTGCCACTTTCCCCAAAATCCAAAGCTTAAAAAGTTATTTGGGAGCGCTCCGTATTTTTCATTTTCTTCGTCTGTCTATCAGCGTGTTATTCCTGTCAGCTGGTGTGCTGTCAGTACAACAGCCAATCAAATTAGAACTACGTTGTTTTCATCACACAGCATTCATCCAATCAAATTGCAGGACAACCAATGAACAAGAGTTGTCCAACAACGTGCCAGTGATAAACAATTATGTTAAAGTTGGTTTCGTTCGGGTATAAAAACTACGACTTGGTCAACAAAAAACGAATTGCCGTATGCAAATCACGCAGTTCGAATATTACAGACGGAGACGCAACAACTTCCAACTTCGTTCGACATTTGAAGTTGCACAAAGAAGGGTAAGTTTTGAATGTAAGATAACGTTTATTGGCTAAGTAACGTGACTTTTATTTGTTGTGTAGTTAAATCAGTGAGGCTGCAAACTCACTGCTAACGTTATAACCATAGACATCTTATAAGTAGACGCAGCATAGAGCGCTACTCCTACTGGCGCAGACGAGGCGCGGGGCCGCCATCTTGGAGTGGTGATCCGCTCCACTCAGTGCAATTCATTTGGCAGGAGCAATGAACTGTCAGCGCATTTAATTCATTTTACCTCACTGAATACCACTGATTTTCACGCGCTTTTTTGTCATACGTGTGTAACAGACACATGTTTTGGCGTGTTTTATTATTCATAGTTTGCTTAACAGTAATATAATATTCTTATACGCTATAAGTGACCAGACGTCCGAGATCAAAACTGGGAATATAATCCCAGAGAAGGGGAAAAAAAACGGTAAGCTATTTTTAAGTTGAAGAAACAATATGATTAGGTTATATATACATATGCGTGTATCCTACATAAACAATGTATGAATACATTAGATATCTATATATCTTAGGGACCTATAGACTGTATCTCTGTTGCTTCAGCAGCAGAGAGTTTATTCTGTCTTGACACTTTGTATTGATATTTTCTATTACATTCTTCCCTTAAATGATAATGTTTGCAGTGATTGTTTTATATGTATTATTTTATGTAAGTCGCTTTGGATAAAAGCGTCTGCCAAATACTTAAACATATATAAACACCTGAAAGTCTTCATATCAGCTAACACCACCAATCTGTTTCACTGGATTCAGAATAAAACCAAATTCTGTTTAACCCAACAATGTTAGTATTTGAATATTGTTACTTGAAGACTGATTCCTGGTTACAATTATACTGTTAAGAAAGTATTGTCTTATACTTTGCCTAAAATGAGAATGCATCATAATCAGTAGTGGCTGGTGAATTTTGTTTTAGGTGGGACTGAAAGTTTGTAAACCAAACCCCTGTAGGGACGTCATCCTCCCCCAGAAGATTTCTTTGTGATTTTCACATACAAATATTGAAGATCTTTGATCCTTCTCAACTCTGTGGTAATATTATTTTCATAAAATACAACCAATAGTACGTTAATGTTAAATCTTACTTGTGAAAAGTAATCCCCCGATTCCTATTTTCAACAGTCCGCTCATTTGAGCAGGAAAACGCTGAACACCATCTTTGTTTTCTACCTTTCAACTGTCAGTTTAGGCTGCTCGCCGGCTCCTCATCAGCACTTCAAGATGGCGGGCAAATTGCTCACGTCACAGCAACCAATGCTGCGTCTACTTATAAGATGTCTATGGTTATAACGTCATTGCAAACACGGCAATCTGTTGCGTCCACTGCAGTTTGCTACCTTATTCATACTTTTTGTCAAGTGATTTTTTTTTAAGCAGGGTTTCATGAGGTACTTATACATAACGTTACGTTAGTCAATGTATCACACACAGTAACGTAACGTTAGTCAATGTATCACACACAGTAACATTACGTTAGTCAATGTATCACACACAGTAACATTACGTTAGTCAATGTATCACACACAGTAACGTAACGTTAGACGGCAGTCAGCAGCACCGCGTATTTTAGCCACCTACAAAAAGACAAACATAGTCAAATAAAGGTCAGTTAAAATGTATACTATATTAAGAATATGTGTACATATTGCATAGGGTCCTGACATCTAAAAAGTACAACTCTGTTCATTGTTATGTTCATATATTTGTTATGTTTTTCATGTGTACGCACACATAAACACACATACAGTATGAGATGAGATCAATGAGATAAGGTAAGAACAGGATAGAAACTGCTGTGGAACTAGTTACAATGCAATATGCCATGGAAATACAATGTTAACACTTTTGTGCAAATAAGTACAGTTGCACTTGTTTTTTTCAAATGTGTTTATTCTGTAAAGGAATGAGTTACATGTTTAAAATGACTGGTTAATAGTGCTATTTTGAAGTGCAATGTCAGCACTATCTTTTTCCCTGCAATTTCAAATGCACTTGTTTTAATAAATAAATACAGCGTTTTAAAAGCATACACAATCTGTGTAAATATATTAGTCTGTGGTTAAATGACTTGAAAGGACTTGAAACTCAAAATGCAGGACTTGGGACTTGACTTGAGACTTTCCAGTCTTGACTTTGGACTTGACTCGGACTTGCCCTGTCTTGACTCGGGACTTGACTCGAGACTTGAGGGTAAAGACTTGAGACTTACTTGTGACTTGCAAAGCAATGACTTGGTCCCACCTCTGTTAAAAAGTGTAATAAGTTTTTACTTTCAACGATTGAAATTTTATAGATTTATTTTAATTTTTTTAACGTTTTCTATATTGGGAAATTGAAAATATATGCAATATTTGTAAAATAAGTTGCAGAATGGAGTATTTGAGGTTGGGTAAGGTCATGACAAAGTTGACTTTGATACATTAAGTAGACAAAAAAAACATTTTTTTTACAGCTAGAATGAGAGCGAAAGCAGGCAAGACTCGGTTTTATTTATTGTCCTTTAATATACACATGCCATGTTATATACAGTATAACTGCCCAATTTGTATTGCATCTCAGCGGTTTAATAGTAATTGAACTCGTTAATGCTAATCAAAGCCCTGAGAATTATGTTCATGTTTTTTGCCATTATCTGGTGATTAAAGGGCGCATTTACACCAAAACTATATTTTCTTCTTTTTTAATCAGCAACAATAAGACTAACTTGGTTTTCATAGTAATTTAAGGTTACCGTTTGTTTAATAATAGCAGTTATAATGGGAGTTTTTAAGAAAAAGTGTGTATACTTTGTTTACATCCTATTCTAACAACGTTGCAATCAAAACCACAATGCAATTTCATGAAAAAAAAGTATTTGGAAAACCCCCAAGTGAAATTTGATATCCTTCAAACTGAAATATCATATCACATAGGGATGTAATGCACATTTTGGGCCCTAGGGGTGCACAATGGTTAAGCGTGTATAAGTTAGGGTTTCACCACCAAGCCGCCATACCTTAAAACTGAAGGTTTTTGCGTGAAAACAAATTTAAGTAATATATTGTATTAATTTGTATGTATATAGCGAATTATTTGCGAACTATTAACTAGTGATACAACGAAAATCGGGCCGCCAAAAAAGACTTTGATCCCCGAAATATCGCTGCCGAAACCGGATGTTGGGATGACGTAGGCAAGACTCACACGATTGTCTGCAGCGGATGCAGGATGTATGCAATGTGGACGTACTTTAATATATCTGAGATATACCCGCGACACAGATCTACAAAATGAGGACAGTGGCAGCTTTTAGGAAGAGAAAGGCTGCAGCAAAGCAAGTGTAAAGTCAGGCTCGCTGCAGCTCTCGCTGTTCCTCGCAGACATCGAGCGACAGAAGTAAAAGTCTGTAAACACGAGCCTCCAATAACACCAGAAAAAGATGCTAGATTTGTTGCTAATCGTTTCAATGATGAAAATGTCACTAAAATAATTGGAGAAGTCTCTACAAACTTGAAAAATTCTCAACAAAGTACATTGTAGTATATAAGCAGCTACAATTGAAAATAGAGCAAAACTATAAAATAAAATCAATTAAATGTTATTACTAATTACTAATAAGTTAACACAGATTTGTTTTTAAATGTATGTAGACATTTTTTTAAGCCTGTTTAAAGAAAATAAATGCGTCATTAATTATATGATGACATCATATTGACCTCGGTCAATATGATGTCATCGCATTTTGGCAATTTGGGGAAAACCTTGAAAGTACCCCTTGAGAATCTGAGTACTTTTCTGGTGTTACTGGACACTTTAACACGGAAACACTAATTACTTACACCCAACCATTCCATCTCCCGCCACACACACACACATTTAGCTTGCAGTCTTGTGGAAAACAATAGATTTTATCTGTGCGTATGTGATATGCAACTATCCAGAAGATAAAGCCCTAACCATCCATTAATGGAAGTGGATTGCTTTCACTGTAGCTGATTGGCAGTCCCATAAAATGCAATAGCTACATACACATGATGTTGGAAACGTTTTTAGTGAACCAACTGAACCAGGTGTAGACATGCAAACATGCATTTATGTACAATAAACAAACTGAGCAATCAAATTCTCTCTTTTGGGTGAAATAGGCAGTGTAACAAAACGCTTCTCTGCATCCTCAAACTGGCAAATTGTCAGATGTCAGGATGTCGTGAGGCGTGCCATCAACAGTGGAAAACCACATCATCACTTCACCAGAGTGTAAAAATAATTGGGGCCTTTTCAGGAGATGGCAACCTTCAGTTAACTGCTGCACTTCACACACACTCATTAACAGTATGTTTTTGCATGGCTTACAATGTCAACATATAAAAACCACATTCGGTTGATGCCGTCAGTGGCACAGTAGTGGCTTGTTATCCTAAGGAGGACTTATGAACAACAGGCACTAATTGGTTGTTACTCTACCCACTAGGGAACTAACAGCTGTTTGGCCCACTGCAGGTTATAGTGATCAAAGCAGGGAGGAGACACCTAAACACAAAGACTTAGGCCCTGTCTACATTAAGCCGGATAACTCCTTAAACGAATAATTATTTAGCCTAGGCCCCGTGTCAGCCACACTAACCCATCGTTTAAGGCAGCGTTTCTCAAAGTGTGGGGCGCGCCCCACTGGTGGGGAATAGAGACATGACAGGTGGGGCGCGAGGAACGGGAGGACATTTCACTTTAATTATTTAAAAAAAATTATATTCTTAGATTTTTTTTTTTACTATGCTTTCATTTTCTATACACACTGTAAATCACTTTGTGATTCTGTCTGTGGAATCCGCTATATAAATAAATGTAAATTACTTATTTTTCCTGTAGGCTTTAAATTTTTCGGTAGGAGCGAAAGTTTGACAGACATAGCAACAGTAACTAATAGGGGCGGGGCTAAGCGGATCAAACTTTCGCGCGGATGGGTAGCAGGCTAATGTGTGGACCACAATTACACAAAATGGATACATTTGTGACTGGCACCTCAAAGGTCGTCGAACCAGAGCCAGAGCCAGCGCCTGCAGAAAAACAAAAATCTGACGGGCCTAATCAACCATAAAGCCAACCGAAAAGAAAATATGATGAAGGGTATCTTGCTCTTGGATTCACGGCAGTGGTGGTGGAGGCAGAGGAGAGACCCCTGTGTGTTCTGTGTCTAAAAGCGCTAGCAGCAGACAGCATGAGACCCAACAAATTAAAGAGACACCTCGAGACCACACACCCCAATCACGTCAATAAGCCACTTGATTTCTTTCAAAGAAAACTGACAGAGTACCGTCAACAGGAGAAGCGCATGGTAAAAGCTACATCAGTAAACAGTAACGCTCAAATGGCTTCATATAGAGTTGCATACAGAATTGCACAATGCAAAAAAACACATGTTATGTCCTCGGTTTCACCTATGTGCTTATTTAGGTGTCTTAATTTAATAATAATCAGGCAACACGTTTCAACTCAATGCCTCGGATCGCTCCCGTTTATTAACAACTTCGAGAGTCCAAACTCTCCCTCCCTCCCGTGACGTCATACACTGAACACATGCTACGGTGGCTCGGACATGACAAAACAGTACATGACACCTCACACAATTGCTGAGCAGCTCATTCTCCCCGCTGCAATAGACCTGGTGTCAGTCATGCTTAGTTATTTTATTTATTATTGAACTTGATGCAAGTTATACCACAGCTGCACAGTTATCTTATTTATTATTGAACTTGATGTTATGTTATGTTATTGAGTTTGAATGTATACAACTTGATGTTACTTGATGTTCAATAAATTTGAAAATGTTAAGCTTGGCATTAGCGTTCTGTTGGGGCGATGGGGGCAGGTGGGGCTTGAAAACTCCCCCTTGTCCAAAGTGGGGGATGACAAAAAAAGTTTGAGAACCACTGGTTTAAGGTTCACCTCCTTGGATAATTTTTTACACGGGTAAGTGCGCAGTCTATTTCTTGAATCTCCGGCTCGAATTATTGATCATTTACAAACTGAGTTCAGTGATGAAGTTACGTCAGAAAGAACGCGCCACAGCCTGCATCATAATAAGCGGTATCGTAACTCGGAGATAACGACTGGAAAGATGGTGGCGAGTAATCCAAGCATGCTCGTGTTTCTCCTTCTTCTACAAGTACAATGCTTGAGGAAATCACACATGAATACCATAAGAGAAAAAAACGCGCGATTGCAGCTATTTCGGATGTAACACAGCAATGTTGAGCGACGGTTTTGGATAAGCCCTGGAAGAACGGCAGCCTGGTGTGATATGTTTGTCAACAAATTTGTGTTGTGTCCAGGTCAGCTGTGATTGTACTTATGGAAAAATTTTGTTCATTTGTCGAAGGAGAGTCGACGAGAATGCGGCCCCTGTGGGTGTGATAAAAAAAGGTAGCGGGTTCGTTGTATTACCTGGCCGACGAGGGAAGACTACGGAAAACAGCGAATGCATTTGGACTGGCAAAGCAGGCTGTATCAGCTAGAGTCCAACTTATAGGGAAGCAAATTGGCTTTGTTTGTTTTCCTTCTACTGGACTGTAACAGATGGACGGCTACTGGAGATGAGATGTTCGTGAACGAATCAAGTCTTTGGAACGGCTCTTTTACGTAAACGATGAAAATCGATTCGCAGAAATCTGCCCTCCAAATTAAATGCTCTACATTATTATTGCATAATTGATAAAACTGTAGTTGTTTGTACATTTGATGTACAGGTGAAGCTCCAAAAAATTTAATACCATGTTAAAATGGTTGTGTTTCGACAAGGCCAAGCACGGAATAAATTGATTTTATTTCATTTCAGTGGGTGACGCTGTTTTGCAATACAGGGTTTTCGAGGTATGAGTTGCGTCACAGAACGAATTAAACTTGTATCCCGAGGTAGTACGGTAGTGTCAGTATTGGATCGATATTAGCATGATAAGATCTGTATTTTACAGTTCTCTTCTATGTTTATTTCCATAAATATCTGAGTTTTTTTGTTGTGTCGTTTGTTGTGTTATATTTTTGCTATTGTTTGTATTTTGTTATATTGTTCACAGAAAGTCATTTGACATTGGAGGGCTTTCGGTGCAAAAGGGATTAGCAACTATTAACAGGAAATGAACAAGTACATTTTATTAAGAGTCTCGAGAGGGATAAGATCAGAACAACTGTTGGTGTGTCAGCATTATCACAGTCAGTACATGACACGTAAAACGAGGATCGATTCATATATTAGTGGTGTCTACACCAGTGACGTGCGGTCATGAAAAGAAAAAAAATGTAAAAACAAAAAAAATGTATTAAATTGTTATATATATCCAGTGATTATACTATAAAGTTATTTTCCATTTAACTTAGTTTTAGATTATTTTTATTTAAAATCGCTGAATTTTCACATTTGCCGTTCAAATACTGAGAAGAGACTTGCGGTGATCAGCAGCCAGTTGAGGCACGTCACTCAGTTGTGCCTCAACTTGGATTGCGGACTCGGCTAACTGCTGGCCTGCTGTGCAGTGAGACCGTATTGCTATATGAATTATATTATACATTTCCATAGTTTAGTTATCTGAGGTATATAATGTAGAGTGTATTTTGTCAACAACTGTATGTGTGTAACGTATTTCTTGTGCTGAGCGATCATAAAACGGCTGCGAAGACGCACTGTGTGAGGCTCGCAGTAATCCCGCCTCCTAGTGCCGGTTAATGCACCCCCGCCGCAGAATGCACCCCCGACAGGAGCGCCACACCAACCAAAGCCCACACTCAAACCCTCCACATGCAAGACCGAATCCACCCAAAAAAAGTCACTTAACAAGAAGCCAAAAAGTGCAAAAACAACAATGCTCGCGCCGGAGGAGCCGTGAACGACTGCAGGGACACAACATTAGGTACACCTGCAGACTGCAGCACGGATTTCATATTTCATTCATTCACAACTCCTCCAACACGAACACCACTGTTCCCGCACTTATAAGTAAAGGTAAGACCATAATAACGTTTTTTTTAATTAAATGTGCTTTTTTGTGTGCTACAGTTTGTATGTGTAAAGTTAAAGTTAAGTTAATGTACCAATGATTGTCACACACACACTAGGTGTGGTGAAATTTGTCCTCTGCATTTGACCCATCCCTTGATCACCCCCTGGGAGGTGAGGGGAGCAGTGGGCAGCAGCGGCGCCGCGCCCGGGAATAATTTTTGGTGATTTAACCCCCAATTCCAACCCTTGATGCTGAGTGCCAAGCAGGGAAGAATGCTGGTATGAACTTTTAAACATAACCCGTTAACTGCTGCCAATCAAATGGTGAATAAGACACTCTTTAGGGTTCATATGTTTGTAAATCTGACTGTGATGAAGTCAGTGCCTCACCAGCCATCAACCTCACCGCACGTCACTGGTCTACACCAAGGATAATATTAGTATGTGATTGAACTAGAGTGATACGTTTTTTTTCCCCTCAAAATATTTTTTTTTTGTTTTCTTAATGTTTACAAACTCAGGGAATAATTCCCTGGACACAGGAGGACTTTGAGGGCAAAACCCAAATAATTTAAACAAAGTAGTAGATGGTAGTTTTTGATTGTGTTTAATTATTGTGTACTATTGACTTTGTTTTGCTCAAACAATTGTATGTAATAAAATAAAAAAAAGGAACTAGTTAAAATATTGTGTTGATATTGGTAAACCGTTGATAGCACTCACCATAAATACACTGAAAAATGTACAGTTAATACATGTGATCAATATCGGTATTGGTATTGGCTGATCTGACTCATGGGTGATCGGAATTGGCAGCATAAAATCCTGATCAGAACATCCCTAGTTTTTGGTCAATGGTATTAACTTGGTACCAGATTGATACCAATATCGAGTAACTACATTACCTGCTCTGCATTTGCAAGACTTGTGCTGTATGGCTCTATGTGGAACCTCTTTTAAGCCAAGGTCTCACACGGATACAGTATGTAAACGCACCAATCAGCAACATCTCGTCCTATTGTGCTTATCAATGTGGCAGTTCAGCACAGCACTGCCTCCCTTTCTGCTATGATTTATTCATCCACTTTCTATTGATCACACCAGCGCTGCGCTAGGTCTGTCACACCATCATCCAAGAGGGAACCCTTTTATCTCATCCAACATGGCCACTTCCTAGGCTTTCATCAGGGTGACGGTCCAATTAGACATCAGAGTTTTCCACCACAAGAGCCTTCACTTAAGGACTTGACAATGATGTGTGGTAACTTGGCGAGAGCTACGACACCTGCCCTTGAGCCATAAGGATTGGACATTCTCACCAGCTCTTGCCGCCATGGAAACACCAGCAAGGCAGAAAGAGACTGTAAAAACCTTTGACTACAGTCTGTTACTTTATTCTGAGACCTTTCAGCAGATCATGCCCAGCTAATGATCTCAGCTTAGATGGCGTAATGTCTTTTTAAGCCGCACTAACTAAATTGACAAAAGCTGAAAGCCCTCTATTACATTCTGCACTGGATGTTCGAGATGTTTCTACGTCCTTCCACTAACTCCACCGTCTGCCAAAGGGACTGACAGGCCCAACAGGCTTTTAAGCATCATTAGGATGTGAGTCACAGGACTAAACATCTCATGGATGAGACCCTGCAGTGAGGAAATGGAGTCATGTTTCCAAAAATGACAGCATTTAAGTGACTAGCAGCACCCGCTGCACTATAATTAAGCAACGATACTTTGGTACTGTATAATCATACTTGATTTCCTCATATTAGCCTCTCCCAGACTTCATACAAAATCATAGCTGTGATAGCAGAGAACACATTAATTGGCCTGTAACTTTTCACCACATGCCATCCTGCAAAATGGGCCCCATTCTGTCTTGTTTGTGCCTAGTTGTTGTTTTTTTTTTTACACACTTGAGGTTAGGCATGTTCGTCATTCGTATTCTCCAATCCAGCCTGCGAAAACGGCCACCCCTAGGTTAGGCAAAATTGCTGAAGTTGTGAATGAAGGCGGGCGGACTCATTACTAATGAGGCAGACTATGCCGTGACTATGGAGCGTATGGAGCATGGAGTTTTACTAACACTTGTGAATGTCAGTAAAAATTCATGAAAAAGACAACATTTTAGATTCGAAAAGTCCCTATCAATCCAAGCAGTGCTTGTCATGTGAACGCGTGTTTTTTTGTTTGCTCTTGAACACAGCTTCTTTTTTTCCTGCTGAATGTGAATTATCAATCAATCAAAGTTTACTTATATAGCCCTAAATCACAAGTGTCTCAAAGTGCTGCACAAGCCACAACAACATCCTCGGCTCAGATCCCACATCATGGCAAGAAAAAACTCAACCCAATGGGATGACAATGAGAAACCTTGAAAGGGACCGCAAATGTGGGGACCCCGGTGCAATGGACGTCGAGTGGCTCTAGCATAATAGTGTGACAGTTATTATAATTCTAATCCGTAGATTAAACGGGAACTGCATTTTTATTTTTAATTGTGCTTATCATTCAGAATCCCTGTGTGAGACAAAAATAAATGTTTTTCTTTTTTTATGCATTCTAATTTGTAAAATACGGTAACTATAAGGTGGCTAACAATGTAGCCAATGTGAGTAATCTATTCCACTTATAAAGCCCTCTAAAAAACATCCAAAAACTCACAATACGAAGGTCCTGAGTAGACTTGGGTTCAATCCCGGGCTCGGGATCTTTCTGTGTGGAGTTTGCATGTTCTCCCCGTGACTGCGTGGGAAAACCAACAACAATACTCCATTTATAACTTGTGACCTGGAAATTAACAAGTATGAGCAATACTTTTGATCACAGAGAGGTAACTCGCTTTTGCAGCTACAGTATTGAAATAGTAAGCTGCTGCATCGCCTCTGAGTTGTTAAAAATGAATTGTCGATTATAAATCATGCCTCTCACTTGTATAGTAGATGGATGTGGCCGAGAAGTTGGTCAACTCTAACATTGAACTTACACCTGGAGATGGCGAAAAAAACCACGAAAATACTGTTCGCTTGTTTGCGCCTACCTTTTTTCTTTTTTTTGCTACTTCTTTTTCCATGTCCTCTTGTTGTGGGGCAGACTGGCTCGTACATGCACATGCATCCTTCGCTGTTGCCATTTCTAATATACAGTAGCGTATACTTCTAACTTATATCTGTCAGTAGACTACACATTGAAGCGCTAAAACAACAACATGAATGACGGGGAGAAAATGCAGTCAAAGTGGAGGCACGTAAATAAGACTGCCCAGAAAAATGGCACTACCTGAAGAGACGGTCAGAAAAGCGGCTTGAAGATGGTCTGTAAAACATAATCTAGGCAAACATTGACCAAAGAACCAACTAGAGATGTCCGATAATATCGGCCTGCCGATAATATCGGCCGATAAATGCATTAAAATGTAATATCAGAAATGACTGGCATCGTTTTTTTTATTATCGGTATCGTTTTTTAAAATGTTTTATTTATTTTTTTCTTTCATTAAATCAACATAAAAAACACAAGATACACTTACAATTAGTGCACCAACCCAAAAAACCTTCCTCCCCCATTTACACTCATTCACACTCATTCACACAAAAGGGTTGTTTCTTTCTGTTATTAATATTCTGGTTCCTACATTATATATCAATATATATCAATACAGTCTGCAAGGGATACAGTCCGTAAGCACACATGATTGTGCGTGCTGCTGGTCCACTAATAGTACTAACCTTTAACAATTAATTTTACTAATTTGCATTAATTACTAGTTTCTATGTAACTGTTTTTATATTGTTTTACTTTCTTTTTTATTCAAGAAAATGTTTTTAATTTATTTATCTTATTTTATTTTATTTTTTTAAAAGTACCTTATCTTCACCATACCTGGTTGTCCAAATTAGGCATAATAATGTGTTAATTCCACGACTGTATATATCGGTTGATATCGGTATGGGTTGATATCGGTATCGGTTAATAAAGAGTTGGACAATATCGGAATATCGGATATCGGCAAAAAGCCATTATCGGACATCCCTAGAACCAACATCACATGTTATGTAGACCACAAGGAAGTGTTTTATATGTAGAAAAAAAACACATAATATGATGCCTTTAAGGCTTTTTCTACCCAAAGCGTGCAGTTGTGCACCTTTTTTCATTTAAGCACCTGGTAGGATACGGTTCTAAGAGAATCTGATGTGTGGCAATATCAGCGTCAGTGATTCCCAATTGCCATTAAAAATATATTTTTTTAAAAACCTTCTGATTTTGGGGTATTTTCTACATAGTTGAGGGAATTTTGTGATCTGTTAATCCCAGTTTAAAACAATGTTTGCTCACACTGTGTAAAACCCCTGAGTATTGATTAAAGAATGTCTTTTAATTTGATTATGTAATGAATCCGTACCATGTGCGACATAACAGCTTGAAAGAAAATCAATGGTGATTAAATCATCGCCACACCGCTGCTGGAAGCGCAGATGTCTGAAACTTTCAATCGCTTCAAGCTTGACGTGAATAAATGTGAGGCAGCGTTGTGTGAACGCCTTATCACTGCATGCACAGACCCCATCTTTGACAGGTCATCTTTCTGCAAACAAAGCTCCTCCTATTGTTGTTAATTGTTGTTCGTCTTCGCCGTGCTGATGGCCACACATTCATCGGGATAAAGTCACAAGCCTCCGCTTAATTTAGTGTGACTTTTCTCTTGCAAGATGTGCCTAAGGCCAGCTAACAGTGATCCTTCTCGTCGCAATGCAATCTTTAAAAACAGTCTTGCACTGATAGCCACCACGGTAAATCAAATCAAATCACTACATTCAATAAAAGCAACCCCTTCTAAGAATAATAGCACAGTGACTTTGAAAGACAATCTAAAGTTCTCAGGACAGCGATGCAAAAAGACGAGAAAAAGGTATTGACACATTTAGCTGGCGTCATCATAACACAGTAATTGTTTTTTTTTCATGACACAACATATTTTAGTTCCACTTTTTTCCCCTTACTGTGTCATATCTTCTTTTTGTGTGCCAGCAAAGCTATATTGCACTGCTTTATCTATTGTTCTTCCTAAGTTCAGATGGTGCAAGAAGCAGATACTCTTCAACCAGAGATCAACGCACTTCAAATTACAAAAAGAAAAGGAACAGCTTTAATGAGGTTGCATAGACAGCCCACCACACCACCGTAGTAGCTCTCGTCTGGGCTGAAGTGTAGCTCAGGGAAACACGGGCGATTTCAAAGGCCAACAAGTAATTCTCATTTTCTCTGTCAAAGGCGAACACAATGGGCAAATAGCCTTTTCATTAAAACCAGGGCAATTAGGTTGGTCTAATGAAATATGCATATTTTCAATTCCGCTTTTCAGAGTAAAAGAAAGAATGCCATCCTAAGTCAACATCGACATATACGGTCGACTGCTTTTCATGACATGAGATTTGAGAGCCAAAGAGGTCCTTTCTATGAAAAATTTATCTGTTTATGTTGAAATTAGTTTTAGTCTTTTGAGTTTTTCCTTGCCCAGATGTGAGTTTAGATATGGGGATGTCGTTGTGAGTTTGTGAGGCCCTTTGAGACACTAGTGCAGGGGTAGGGAACCTATGGCTCGAGAGCCAAATGTGGCTCTTTTGATGACTGTATCTGGCTCTCAGATCAATCTCAAATCCCGGCCGAGTCACACCAAAGACTATAAAAATGGGAGCCATTACCTACCTGCTTGACACTCAGCATCAAGGGTTGGAATTGGGGTTTAAATCACCAAAAATGATTCCCGGGGCGTGGCACCGCTGCTGCCCACTGCTCCCCTCACCTCCCAGGGGGTGAACAAGGGGATGGGTTGAATGCAGAGGAAACATTTCACCACACCTAATGTGTGTGTGACAATCATTGGTACTTTAACTTTACTTTAAGTAATGAATAATTCCGCTGGTATTCACAGTGTTAAAAATAACGTTCAAAATATAAAACATTCTCATGCATTTTAATCCATCCATCCGTTTTCTACCGCACCTGTTCAAGAAGTCGCATTAAAGGTAAGAAGTATTTTATTTATTATTGGTTATCTTCAGGATAACAATATTAAAAAGAATAAGAGACTTATTGTACTCTAAAAATGTTGGTCTTACTTAAAAATGCACGCATTTAGTTGTATTCAGTGTTAAAAAATATTATATGGCTCTCACGGAAATACATTTTAAAATATTTGGCTTTCATGGCTCTCTCAGCCAAAAAGGTTCCCGACCCCTGCACTAGTGATTAGGGCTATGCAGTAAAACCTCAAACACTTCTATTTACCAACTTTTCGGTTTACAAACCTTTAGATTGCGCCGAGTATGCCTCTGTGTGCGAACGCCTAATTCATTCATTAATTTGTGTGCCGCTGGAAGCCTTTTAGGGCGCTGCCATTTTGATGACATCCTTTTCTGCGCAGTACAAGACACACAGGTCACAACCATTTTGCAGAGGCAGGCCACTTCTTAGTGCTTTAGCGTGTGTTTCTTTTCTTGCCATTTACCAAGTTTTGTCTATTTTGCTTGGTCAATATGGGTTTAAAAAGGCAACAAACCAACTTGGAAAGAAGGAGGGAATTGCTGTGGACTTAAGAGACAGGAGTGAACCCCTGTAAGAAGAGGACTCGCTGCCCCTCCTCCCCGCCCCGTCCTCTCTATGTCTCCTCTCCCCTTCGCCGCAAAAAGTCTCTGCCATCAAGTCTCTTTGCATGCCATAAACATTTAGGGACAGCAAAGTAAATATGTTTTTACCTGTTTTTAAATGTAGCAACATGATCATTGACGTTTTTGAGAGCGCTAAAGGGACTTTTGTGTGTGTGGGGGGTTGATTATTCCACTTGCTAATATTCAATCAATCAATCAATCAATGTTTATTTATATAGCCCTAAATCACAAGTGTCTCAAAGGGCTGTACAAGCCACAACGACATCCTCGGTACAGAGCCCACATAAGGGCAAAGAAAAACTCACCCCAGTGGGACGTCGATGTGAATGACTATGAGAAACCTTGGAGAGGACCGCATATGTGGGTAACCCCACCCCTCTAGGGGAGACCGAATGCAATGGATGTCAAGTGGGTCTGACATAATATTGTGAGAGTATTAATATTTGTCTTTATTTTTTTATTACAATGTATAGTTTTTTTATAAGGTTTTGTTTGTATATCAACTGTATATAATTTACTAGAGATGTCAGATAATATCGGACTGCTGATATTATCGGCCGATAAATGCTTTAAAATGTAATGTCGTAAATTATCGGTATCGGTTTCAAAATTATTGGTATTGGTTTCAAAAAGTACAATTTATGACTTTTTAAAACGCCGCTGGGGCAGCACGGTGGAGGAGGGGTTAGTGCATGTGCCTCACAATATGAAGGTCCTGAGTAGTCCTGGGTTCAATCCCGGGCTTGGGATCTTTCTGTGTGGAGTTTGCATGTTCTCCCCGTGACTGCGTGGGTTCCCTCCGGGTACTCCGGCTTCCTCCCACCTCCAAAAAAAACATGCACCTGGGGATAGGTTGATTGGCAACACTAAATTGGCCCTAGTGTGTGAATGTGAGTGTGAATGTTGTCTGTCTATCTGTGTTGGCCCTGTGATGAGATGGCGACTTGTCCAGGGTGTACCCCGCCTTCCGCCCGATTGTAGCTGAGATAGGCTCCAGCGCCCCCCGCGACCCCAAAGGGATTAAGCGGTAGAAAATGGATGGATGGATGGTTTCAAAAAGTACAATTTATGACTTTTTAAAACGCCGCTGGGGCAGCACGGTGGAAACAGGGGTTAGTGCATGTGCCTCACAATATGAAGGTCCTGAGTAGTCCTGGGTTCAATCCAAGGCTCGGGATCTTTCTGTGTGGAGTTTGCATGTTCTCCCCGTGACTGCGTGGGTTCCCTCCGGATACTCCGGCTTCCTCCCACCTCCAAAGACATGCACCTGGGGATAGGTTGATTGGCAACACTAAATTGGCCCTAGTGTGTGAATGTGAGTGAGAATGTTGTCTGTCTATCTGTGTTGGCCCTTTGATGAGGTGGCGACTTGTCCAGGGTGTACCCCGCCTTCCGCCCGAATGCAGCTGAGATAAGCTCCAGCACCCCCCGTGACCCCGAAAAGGACAAGCGGTAGAAAATGGATGGATGGAAAACGCCGCTGTGTACACACGGACGTAGGGAGAAGTACAGAGCGCCAATAAACCTTAAAGGCACTGCCTTTGCGTGCCGGCCCAGTCACATAATATCTACGGCTTTTCACACACACAAGTGAATGCAAGGCATGCTTGGTCAACAGCCATACAGGTCACACTGAGGGTGGCCGTATAAACAACTCTCAGGGAGAGCATGTCCCAAATTCCAAGCTGCTTTTCCAAAACTTGAGTTGATTTATTTTGGAAAACCTTGTTACATTGTTTAATGCATCCAGCGGGGCATCACAACAAAATTAGGCATAATAATGTGTTAATTCCACGACTGTATATATCGGTATCGGTTGATATTGGTAACGGTAATTAAGAGTTGGACAATATCGGAATATCGGATATCGGCAAAAAAGCCATTATCGGATACCTCTATAATTTACCAAAGTTACAATATAGCAGATGTATTGTGAATGAGATTAGCACCACCTAGTGGGCCCAAGCAGACCTGACTAGTGCAATCTAATGCACATAAGAAGCAAAGTGCACATTTTAATCGGATCCAAATCCTTACCGTAACAAAAATGCTTCATGCGAACACGCAATTTGGGATATTGTTACCCGATCACACACGTTTCGATCAAAATTTAATTCCGATCGAGACGAGTGGTTTATGCTGATAGTCATTCAGATTGGCGCGCATGCATGAAAACATTTATTCTGTCTCCCCCTTTTCAACATGTACAGAAGTAACGTTATATACTGTTGTAACGTTATATACTGTGAAGGTACAGAAGTAACGTTGTATACTGTTGTAACGTTATATACTGTTGAGTCTGTTGCTTTAAAACGAGACTAGCAAAAACAAATGTAGTGTCTGGAGTGTCATGTGTCGATGTAACAATAAAAAAAGGGATCCAGTTGTCGTCTTAATGAGCTATTTTATTCACAACCTTACAGTTACTCCAACTGCTAACTGCTAGCCTCAAACGTACACAGAAAGTGGTAACGCGCGGCAACCCATACATAATCACAACATAAAAAGCAGAGAACAGCTCTATTTGTGCATGCATAATGTGCATTCCTGTAACTTTCTCTAGTAACAGCATTCCACGATTAATATAAAAAAATCAACATTAATAATAAATGACAGTAGAATAAGCACACGTATGACTGAGGAGTCATAGTGTAACTTTGTGTGGTGTTTGAGTTGTCCGACTTTTTGTGTGGCCATTAACGCACCAGTGGCTTAGTGCTATGCGTGTTGGTGACAGATGACAAGTTGGTTTTGGCCTGGTTTGTACGGCAGAAAATGACTAGTTTTTCGAGAAATAAGTTTTTTACTCATGTTTTTGGTGTGGTTATGGCCGAATATAAACAGTTTTGCTCAATAAAGTGATCGATATAATTCCTGGCCTCGAAGCATCTCGATAGACGTTACAATAATTGAACGGTGTTCAATTGAACGGTGTTGACGAACACCGTTAGGGCCGCTTGTTGTCACTGTCACTCAGAGTTGCATTGCAAAATTACACAGAATAAATGTGTTTATTTTGTTTAGAATTCAGATGGGTTTGATTTGGTGCGTGGCATACAGTATATTTGCTGTGCGCAGAGGACGCTTGAGCAGTGCGCAATTGCGCAGGCGCGCACCTTAGAGGGAATGTTGATTCCCGGGCTCTGAGTCTTTTTGTGTGGAGTTTGCATGTTCTCCCTGTGACTGCATGGGTTTCCTCTGTCTTCCTCCCACCTCCAAAGACATGCACCTGGGGATAGGCTGATTGACAACTATAAAATTGGCCCTAGTCTGTTTATCTGTGTTGGCACTGCGATGAGGTGCCGACTTGTCCAGGGTGTATCCCGCCTTCCGCCCGAGTGAAGCTGGAATAAGCTCCAGTCCCACACGACTCCGAGAAGTACCAGCGGTAGAAAATGGATGGATCCTCTTACTATACAAGTGAGAGGCATGATTTATAATCTAGAATTAACTTTTACCAACTCAGAGGTGATGCAGCAGCTCACCGGCTTAGCTCTATAAGCTAATTACCTCTCTGGGATCACAGTGCCGCTAAAAGTAGTTCCTCAGCATTAGTGCTTATAACAATATTGCTAATACTTGGTTAATATTCAGGTGACGAGATTGTAAACGTAGTATTATTATTGGGGGTGAGTTTTTCCTTGCCCTTATGTGGGCTTTGTACCGAGGATGTCGTTGTGGCTTGTGCAGCCCTTTGAGACACTTGTGATTTAGGGCTATATAAATAAAGATTGATTGATTGATTGATTGATTGATTATTGGCGGCTTTTGGATATTTTTTTTAAAATGATTTTTGGGCACAATAGTGTACTCCTATAATTTGCATTGCTAGTCACCTCGTACTTGTTGAATATTACAAATTAGAATGCATAAAAAAAGAAAAACATATGTGTTCTTGTCTTACATAGGGATTGTAAATGATAGGCAAAATAAAAAAAAAGTGCAGTTCTCCTTTAAGCTCACTGGACCTCACATTGTAAAAAAGTAAACAAACATGGCGTTGGCCATGAGGGACTTGCTAAAGTGGAAAAACATGTTGCCTCTATATTGAAGCTATTATCATATATATCTGATTTATGACATCAAAAGACTTCCAAAGTTCAGAATAAATGGATATGATCAAAATAGTATCAATCTCATGGAGATTCCCAAGCCATTTTGAGAGATAATGAGGAAGCCAGTCACATGATCGTGTGACGTCGGGCTAGGAACCACAGATCCCTTCCCCATCAACAACAATGCCAATCAAGCAAACATTGTGAGAGCCAACAAGGATTACTTTAGGAAAAATTATGATCTAGGACCTTATATTTTTGAGCTTGAACACAAAGAGGATGAAAGACGAGTTTTAGAAGCTGACTGCTACCCGGATACAGCTTTATTGTGACACTAGCATCCGCAGCATTGCTAGGTGCTAAACATACAAACTAGCCACAATAAACTATAATAAAGCAAAAGCTTACTGTACAATTTCCACTCTCGCTAGGATTCCGACCGACGAGACGCTCACATAATTCCGTTTAGATCAGTGGTTCTTAATCTTGTTGGAGGTACCGAACCCCACCAGTTTCATATGCACATTCACCAAACCCTTCTTTAGTGAAAAATAAAAAAATTTTTTTTTTCAAATTCAAGACTAAGTTATATGTTTTTCGTAACACTTTAGTATGGGGAACATATTCTAAGTTACAAAGACTTAATTTAGAGTTATTTGGACACTAGGGGAACATATTCTAAGCAACAAAGACTTAATTTAGAGTTATTTGGACACTAGGGGAACATATTCTAAGTAATAAAGACTTAATTTAAAATTATTTGGTTAGGGTTTTGGGTCAGGGTTAGAGGGTTAGGGTCAGGGTTAGAGGGTTAGGGTTATAATAAGGCCATGCCCAATAAGGCTTTAATAAGTACTTAATAATGACTAGTTAAGAGCCAATATGTTACTAATTTGCATGTTAATAAGCAACTAATTAATGGTGAATATGTTCCTCATACTAAAGTGTTACCATGTTTTTTTACTGGTGCACAAAATGAACCGTGCATGAACATCACCTTGTTCAAAGAACAAAACCAACACAGTGCATAAACTCACAACAAATGACACACCTGCAAATCAGTCAGCTGTTGCCGTATCCGTAATACGCCGATAGGGAGAAATTTGTATTTACACGATGAGTCGGGTGTGTTTTGACCTCTGCCGAACCCCTAAGGCCGACTCACCGAATCCCTTGGGTTTGATCGAACCCAGGTTAAGAACCACTGGTTTAAATGAAGAATCAATCGCAATCCTCACAAAGGGTTAAAAAAAAGTTGCTGCAACAAGCGTCTTTTTATGTCTTTTACGCCACCTTAGGGGCATGAAAGTCAAACAGCCTCTCGGTCCATGGCCACATTTGTCTATGACCAGGTGAGAGATGCATGAAGTATAATCTAGAATTTACTTTTAGCAAGTTTGAGACGAAGCAAAAGCAGCCGTCGGCTCAGTGTGCCAACAATAGCAGCGTAGGCTAGCATTAGCTCACTGCTATCAATGCGCTACTAAAATAGTCTGTCTGCGTTGACACTTATAATAACAATATCACTCATATTTGGTTAATTTTTAGGTGACGACATGTAAATGGAGTATTGTTGGCAGTTTCTGGATGTGTTTTAGAGAGTATAATGAGTGCAACCGAGGACCGTCGATCTGTTGACTCAATTGTTAGCTACTTATTTACGATTTTGAATGCATAAAAAAGCCAAGCATATGTGGTCTTGTCTTACATAATGATTGTGAATGATAAACAGCACATCTCTTTACAATTTTTGCATATTTCCAGTATGACTAATCTGATAATATGGTCAGAGTGCAGAAGCCTTACTCCAGTGACGTAAAATCTACGGAAATTACCAAAGGTATTCGGGGTGGAATATTCAAAATGGCTGACTGAATTTGTGTCTTTTCGTGACATTTTAGACAGTATTTTGACATACTTTGCGGATTGTAAATACAATTGGATATGGTTTAACACTGAAATACAATTAAGCATATACATTCAACTTGTTTTTCCACTCCACTGTAGTCATATTAATCATAGTCATACTAATCTTAGTTGTATTAATTATAGCCATATTAAACACAGCCCTACACCAACATGGCCTATATGAATGTCTTTATTTGGGTACAATTGTTGCAAGGTCATCCTTTAGTATGCATGGTTGTACCTTTAAAGAAAAAGCCACACAGATGGTAACGCTTGGCCAAGATCTGCTTAAGGCATGGTGGTCTTGGGCTGCCAAAGTCAGTGGGAGAAAATCCAAACAACAGACTTACGCTGCTTAAAATCTTTAGTAATCTTACAATTTCAGCAGTATAAAATGAGCTGTAAATCGCCACCTTAAAGCCTGAACAGTTATGGTGATAATAAGAAAACATGCTTTCATTCATGCTGTCAGAAATATGACACACATAGACACACATGCTTACTTGACATCCTGTTAATTAACCACATCCTAAACCATAGACACACACACACACATCGCGCACACGCACACACACACACACACACACACACACACACACACACACACACACACACACACACACACACACACACACACACACACACACACACACACACACACACACACACACACACACACACCCTAGTGGCTCTTGTCTTTGTAATATAGTGCATATGTGTGGGATTGTGACAGCCTCATAGCTCAACAGCAGCTCATTAGGACTCGGAGGAGAGTCAGAACCTTCGTGAGCCGAGAGCAGTCAAGAACATGAACGTGGTGAGTTGGTGCAAAGTGCTCTTCATTATGTGCAAGACTGGAAACGTCACAGAAAGTCTTATTCCATCCAAATACAACAAAACAATAACTGCCGTTTTAATGACGCCTTGCTGTCGTCCTCTATTGACATTTTGATAAAAGGGTGTTGAGCCTCAGGAGAGAGGACACAGTCGCTGAATGAGATATGAAAGGAGAATGTTAAGTCATTTCCTTGGCCTTGAATTGTAGACACAACTGTCAACCGCAACATTAGGTACACCACACATCACTGATCTAAGCAAGTAACTACAGTATGTACTTCTTCACTACAATGACAATAAAGCTTTTATACTTGCAAAACTTTTTATTCTGGTGGCTAATATATGGTAAAAAATTGGTGCATTTTGTGAGTTTGTGGGGTAGAATCAAGGTTAATACTGCCATGCTTTTATTTTGACGCTTACTTTGCACAGAACTGGAAGTCACTGTGTGCACATTTTAATGCGGTGTCAAGGTCCGACCCGTTGCATAAATACTAAATGCTAGGTATATTCAACAGGGCCCCCAAGAGTTCTGCAGAGTTAGCTAGCGATTAGCATTCTAGTTACCTGCTAGCAATTAGTGCACCAGTTGCCAGCTATCATTAGCGGTGCAAGCTGCCAGCTCGCATTTAGAACATCAGTTGTCAGCTAGCAAAGTTGACACCAGTTCCCAACGTAAATCAAATAAATAACAATACTGTTTGGGGGAATAATAATGATTACATACATACACACACATACACATATACAGTGTTGCTTTGTAACGCGTTACTGTAACGCCATTACTATCGGCGGTAAATAATAATCTAACGCGTTATTTTTTATATTCCGTAACTCAGTTATCGTTACTACATGATGCGTTACTGCATTATTTTACGTTATTTTGTATGTAGTATCGGCTAGAAACTGAGAAGATCTGAGTGTTTTATTGCAGCGCTGCGGAAGACGCGACAAGAAAGAGGCGCGCCGCGCGCTGTCTGTGTGTACGTGTGTGTGTGTGTCTGGGAGGGGGCGTGTCTGTGTTTACTAACAAGACGTCATGGCGAATCCCGAAGCTGAGTTTCTTAAAATGGAGATATTTTCAATACTTTTCTTTTGTCGACCACAAAGAAAAGAACATTTTAGTTGAATGTAAGTTGTGTCTTGGATCAAAGATCCTATCCTAGCAATTCAAAATATGCTGAAACCGCTACAAAAACAACATGCTTCGACGAAGCTAGTAAAGAGACACACACTTCACCTTCACCTCTAACAGCGAGCGGCTAGATTTTAACGAGGCACGAAGGGAATAAGCGGTAGAAATGGATGGATGGATGGACTGCACACTGAAGGTACACACACTCTGTCAATTCTCTTATATACTCTTTCATTCTAGACTTCTAGAGTGTTTGATTATCACATCACTCTAAATGTTTAGACTATAAAGTTCACAAACATAAAGAGGGATGCTAGTGGGCCAGGCCAATCTTTCCTTTTCTCTAAACTAAAAGTGGGGAAATGTGTAGTGTTCTGGGCTTCAGACATGATTTTATTTCAGAATTCCTTGAGATAAAAAAACGCCTGGTTAGGCTTTGTGTATGCAGTGTGTGCCTTCCTTGCTTTACAGCTATTCTGTTATTATGCTGTATGTTACTTATCTATGTTATGTTGCAGCTATTTAAAAAAGAAACCCCGTTTCCATATGAGTTGGGAAATTGTGTTAGATGTAAATATAAACGGAATACAATGATTTGCAAATCATATTCAACCCATATTCAGTTGGATATGCTACAAAGACAACATATTTGATGTTCACCCTGATAAACATTTTATTTTTGGCAAATAATCATTAACTTTAACTTTAGCAACACGTGACAAAGAAGTTGGGAATGGTGGCAATAAATACTGATAAAGTTGAGGAATGCTCATTAAACACTTATTTGGAACATCCCACAGGTGAACAGGCAAATTGGGAACAGGTGGGTGCCATGATTGGGTATAAAGGTATATTCCATGAAATGCTCAGTCATTCACAAACAAGGATGGAGCGAGGGTCACCACTTTGTCAACAAATGCATGAGCAAATTGTTGAACAGTTTAAGAAAAACCTTTCTCAACCAGCCATTGTAAGGAATTTAGGGATTTCTCCATTTTTGGTCCGTAATATCATCAAAGGGTTCAGAGAATCTGGAGAAATCACTGCACGTAAGCAGCTAAGCCCGTGACCTTCGATCCCTCAGGCTGTACTGCATCAACAAGCGACATCAGTGTGTAAAGGAAGATCACCACATGGGCTCAGGAACACTTCAGAAACCCACTGTCAGTAACTACAGTTGGTCGCTACATCTGTAAGTGCAAGTTAAAACTCTCCTATGCAAGGCGAAAACCGTTTATCAACAACACCCAGAAACGCTGTCGGCTTCGCTGGGCCTGAGCTCATCTAAGATGGACTGATACAAAGTGGAAAAGTGTTCTGTGGTCTGACGAGTCCACATTTCAAATTGTTTTTGGAAACTGTGGACGTCGTGTCCTCCGGACCAAAGAGGAAAAGAACCATCCGGATTGTTATAGGCGCAAAGTTGAAAAGCCAGCATCTGTGATGGTATGGGGGTGTATTAGTGCCCAAGACATGGGTAACTTACACATCTGTGAAGGCGCCATTAATGCTGAAAGGTACATACAGGTTTTGGAGCAACATATGTTGCCATCCAAGCAACGTTGCCATGGACGCCCCTGCTTATTTCAGCAAGACAATGCCAAGCCACATGTTACATCAACGTGGCTTCATAGTAAAAGAGTGCGGGTACTAGACTGGCCTGCCTGTACTCCAGACCTGTCTCCCATTGAAAATGTGTGGCGCATTATGAAGCCTAAAATACCACAACGGAGACCCCCGGACTGTTGAACAACTTAAGCTGTACATCAAGCAAGAATGGGAAAGAATTCCACCTGAGAAGCTTAAAAAATGTGTCTCCTCAGTTCCCAAACGTTTACTGAGTGTTGTTAAAAGGAAAGGCCATGTAACACAGTGGTGAACATGCGCTTTCCCAACTACTTTGGCACGTGTTGCAGCCATGAAATTCTAAGTTAATTATTATTTGCAAAAAAATTTTTTTTTATGAGTTTGAACATCAAATATCTTGTCTTTGTAGTGCATTCAATTGAATATGGGTTGAAAATGATTTGCAAATCATTGTATTCCGTTTATATTTACATCTAACACAATTTCCGAACTCATATGGAAACGGGGTTTGTAGTTTTGTCAATTTGTTCTGGCCTGAAACAAATTGGCCCTTTGAAACATATCTTTGTCTTTGTGTGTTGTATGTATGTCACATGGGGGGGGGTCGCAGCTTGCTGCGGGGTTGTTCTTCCAACGCAAAAATATGGCTCCGGACGACAGCGTGAATGAAGCCTTGGATTTATTGACATAAATCACTCACTACCACAAACACAAAATTACAACAAAAAAAGGCAAGCGTGCCTAAAACACAAGTGAAGCTGCTAATTAGCAGAAGCTATGGCATGGACTAGGAAAACTTACATGGTCAGAACGAGACATAAGCCGGTGTGACACAAAGACAATGCAGGCAGAACGAGTGATGAACAAAGGTAGGCTTAAATAACAGTGACATGATTGGTGACAGGTGTGTGTGAGTTCGAACGTGAAATGGGTGCGTGACGTGACAGGTGAAAACTAATGGTTGCTATGGTGACAAAACAAACAAAAGTACACAAAAAGTCCAAAAACAAAACCGAACATGACTAAAACAAAACATGATCACACAGACATGACAGAATCCCCCCTTATGGACAGATCCCAGATGTCCAAAAGAAAAAAAATTAACAAGAGTCATGGGAGGGCGGGAGGGAAACATGGCGGTGGGTCGCCAGACCAAGTGGCCCCGAATCCACCGAGGTATAGTCATGTGGCAGCGGCGAGTGGAACGCCGCTGCAGCAGGCGAGGTGGGCGACCCGGGAAGGGCCACATCCGTGGCCGACGAGGAGGTAGGCGCACTTGGCGTGGCGGACGACCAGGTAGCGGCCATATCCGTGGCCGACGAGAAGGCAGGCGCGTCGTCATCGTGGCAGGCGTGGAAACAGCAGGCGAAGCATGGCGTGGCGCGTCAGGCGGCGAAGTTTGGCGTGGCGCGTCAAGCGGCGAAGCTTGGCGTGGCGCGTCAGGCGGCGAAGCTTGGCGTGGCGGGTCTTGGTCTTGGCGTGGGTCTTGGTCTTGGTCTTGGCATGGAGGGTCTTGGTCTTGGCTTGGAGGGTCTTGGCTTGGGTCTTGGCTTGGGTCTTGGCGTAGTGCAGGTACAGGCGGCGAAGCTTGGCGTGGTGCAGGTACAGGCGGCGAAGCTTGGCGTGGTGCAGGTACAGGCGGCAAAGCTTGGCGTGGTGCAGGTACAGGCGGCAAAGCTTGGCGTGGTGCAGGTACAGGCGGCTTAGCTGGGGGTTGCGGCTTGGCATGCCAACGGACTGGTGGTGGCGGCCGGGATGGAGGTTGCTGCCTGGTTGGGTGCAGCTGAGTCACCCCACCAGCACAGCTCCCGGCCACAGCCCCCCCCCCCTCAAGGGGCGGATACCAGACGCGCTCCCCGCAGTCTGGAACCGTTTCTTGGGGTGGGTGGAGGGAGGTCAGGAGGGGGGCAGAATCCTCCCCATTAAATTGTCCAAAATGTCTATTCCCCACCCCCACTTTAGACTGGGTCTGAAAAAATCTAAATTTAGAGAAAATCTTCTCAAAAGGATTTTTTTTTTAAACAAAGTCCTTAGTGGGCGGCTGACAGAGGGAGTAAATGGAATCTAAAAAAAAATCTGACGTCATCACTAGTGGGCGGGATGACGTCATCAGCACGGGTCTCCTGCGGCGGCGAGGAAGACTGGGCTGGTTGGGGAATCCTGTTGTCCGGGGGAGGATTTTGGGGGAACAACGCGTCATGCTGGCGAGAAAAAGCCTTTCTGGCTGGCTTCCATCTTTGCCAGCGCGTCTCCATCACCTCCTCGTGGCCGGTCTGCGGAAGAACGTCTGCTGCCTGCATTCTGTCACATTGGGGGGTCGAAGCTTGCTGCGGGGTTGTTCTTCCAACGTAAAAATACGGCTCCGGACGACAGCGTGAAGGTAGCCTTGGATTTATTGACATAAATCACTCACTACCACAAACACAAAAATACAACAAAAAAAGGCAAGCGTGCCTAAAACACAAGTGAAGCTGCTAATTAGCAGAAGCTATGGCATGGACTAGGGAAACTTACATGGTCAGAACGAGACATAAGCCGGTGTGACACAAAGACAATACAGGCAGAACGAGTGATGAACAAAGGTAGGCTTAAATAACAGTGACATGATTGGTGACAGGTGTGTGTGAGTCTGAACGTGAAACAGGTGCGTGACGTGACAGGTGAAAACTAATGGTTGCTATGGTGACAAAACAAACAAAAATGCACAAAAAGTCCAAAAACAAAACCGAACATGACTAAAACAAAACATGATCACACAGACATGACAATGTAGACCACATTGCTTAGCAGAGTTCAGTAATGCAAATGCATGTCAAGTTGATCAACAGATTGTATTATTCTCCAGTGCTGAAATGAAGGCTAAAAGGGCATTAAATGGAGCCTTAGAAAAATAAGTAACTAAATAGTTACTTTTCACAGTGACACATTACTTTTTGGTTTAAGTAACTGAGTTAGTAACTGAGTTACTTTTGAAATGAAGTAACTAGTAACTGTAACTAGTTACTGGTTTTCAGTAACTAACCCAACACTGCACATATATAAACATACACATACATACATAAGCCGGCGGGGCAGCAATTCAGCCCCGAAACCCACCGTCCACCAAGAATCAACCAATCCCATTCCGCTCCCACAGGTCTGGTCACGTGCCGTCCCCACACCCCCCAGGGACATCACCCGAAAGCCTGCAAATCAAATCCTACAGCGCCAACCTGAAACAGACGGACACGGACCCCACCCGACAGGAAGCGAACTTGCGCGACGCCACGCAAACCGGAAGCTAAACAACGAACCACCCAATCCACATTAGGGCTGGGCGATATATCGATATACTCGATATATCGCGGGTTTGTCTCTGTGCGATATAGAAAATGACTATATCGTGATATTCGAGTATACGTTCTCACGCAGTTGCTTTTAGCTGCGGGCATTACACTACAGGCTCTTCTCACTCTTTCTTGTCTTTCCTTCTGACAGAGACATAAACAAGCGCACCTTCTTACATACGTCACATATGTATACGCCCTCGTGGAGCAGAGAGGTAGCGGCATGGTAACGTTAGCTGTGGTGTAAATGGTAATACAAGAGAAAGAAGGTGCGAATCTGGTAACAAATGAAGGAAGAATTCATTCCCAAGAAAAACAGCAGGGGTCCATCGTCTGGTGGTGGTTTGGCTTCAAGTGGGAATATGTCGAACAGACAACCGTAATTTGTCAAGTGTGGGGCAAAAGCGTTGCTACAAAAAGCAGCATTACTGCTAATATGTAGCATCATTTGAAAAGTCACCCGCTAGAGAATGAAGAGTGCTTGAAACTTCGCATGTCAACATCTCCGTTCGGTGCCACACCAACAAAATGCCGAGGCAACCATTTCCACATCAACACCGTATGAAAAAAATAGTCAACAACAGAAGAAGGTAACTTCCGCAGGAACCTACCACACAGCGAAGGACATACACTATTTGATTTCCTATTATGCAGCTCAGTTATTGAAATATCTTGTGTGACATCATGCACAAAATTGCACTTTATTTGTTTTAAACTATTGTAGTGGCGATCTGTACAAAAAGTGCACTTTAACTTAGTGTTGTTTTGATATGTCATCTTAGTGACATCATGCACAAAAGTGCACTCATAGCTTGTTTTAAAATGTCTCTGACAATCTTGCACTTTCTGTTTGGAAATGACATGAATGTTTGTGCCACTGCTTAATAACTGTTTAATAAATATTTTTGGTCAATTGACTTAGTTGTGATTTCCCTCTCTGCAAGAAAGTTTAAAATGAGCATATATTAGTGCAGTATGAACAAGAATGTTTTAATGTAGACACATAGAATCATCATACTGGTGTGATTATATGCATCATCAAGTGTTCATTTAAGACTAATGCAAAATATCGAGATATAAATTGTGTATCGTGACATGGACTAAAAATATAGAGATATTAAAAAAAGGCCCTATCGCCCAGCCCTAATCCACATCCATAACCCCCCCCCCCCCCCCATACGTTCACAAAACAAAATGAAGGAAGACAAACACATCCAAATACAGACAGAAACATCACAGACACCATTAAGCCAAAACAACACCCGATGTCCCATTCGCCAAGAAAGTCCGCCGCACGGCCACTCAACCCAGTCACCCCCAAAAAAATAAAAAAATAAAAGGCCGCAGCGTGTGCACATCTAACCCCCGAGTACACAAAATAACACCACAACCAAAACGACAACTGCGACCACCCCTCCCACAATAACTCCATCCGAACCATTCCTGCCATTGCCCCGACCGCGTATACCTGAGGGTCCCTCACCCCCCCCCCCCAACCGAGACAAAACTCACCCTAATGCTCCTGGCCGTGATCTCCACCCAGGCGCAAAACCCCACCCACAGACAGAGCACGATCACCCTCACACCATCAGCGCGGTCCCTGCACGGGATTGGCAGGCCACCAAACTGTAGACCACGGAGTCTACGCCAGTCAAAAAGGCGCGGAGGGGCGCGCCCCCCCACCCCATCGCACCCATGAATGTCATGTGGGAATGCATAAGGCCCCCAGAGTGCCTACTGTGAAGTTAAAATTAGGAGGTCAGCCTTCACAACCGACCTCTAGTCAGTATTGATGTGTGGGCTGTAGCGTGAAGGAGATACAGTATGTATGCGAGTGGACGCTAATGATGCGATTAAAATTGGGGCATGGTGGGTCTCTCCCATGCCGAGCCCCTCCAAACCCTAAGTGTCTAAGATGCAGTTACAATTGAGGGATGGAGAAGCAGGACAAGTCAGGAAGACTGGAGCCGCATAGAGGCATCCTCAACCCCCCGTCACGCCTCCCCCGAGGTCGATCCCTCAAAGTCCAGCTGTGTGTGCTGTGAGTAGGAAAAGTGGACAGCCAGCCCATGCTGGAGGCAACCGAGACGAATGGCCAGGAGGCCAGCCCCCACAACCCAGTCCCCCACATCCAAACAAAACCCCACAAAGACTTCCACAAACACTGATAGAGGAGCAGAATAAAATATCACATCTAAAGTCATTTTATTTGATTGATTCCTCAATTCATACAGCTGCAACAACAAAAGTGTTCCTAGTTTGTTAAAGTGGAATGATGAATAAATCATGAATATCTCTTTTTACTGTGAGAAATTAGACAATGCAGCCTGAAATACTTCAAAGTGTTTCATCTGACAATGTTGCGATTCTAATTGTTTGTTGTCCTCATCTTTTTTTTTTTACATTTGGTCAATACATCACACACAATTGTGTGTAATCTAAATATAACAATGCCAATGGTAAAGTTAGCATTTCTAATTACCTTAATGCTATATAAAAAAGACAATATAACATACATACATAAACGTGGATGCCTGTGAAATAGTGCAATATATTTATCTGTACAGTAACCTATTTATTTATTTATACATGCACCTTATTGCTTTTTTATCCTGCACTACCATGAGCTTATGTAACGAAATTTCGTTCTTATCTGTACTGTAAAGTGCAAATTTGAATGACAATAAAAAGGAAGTCTCAGTCTCTCTAGACTGCTACTAAACAGCTATCAGCAATCAGCTCAGTTTAAAACCTTACTTCTCAGTGTTTATGGTATTATACAGAAAATGTTTAGGTAAAAGGTTGTTTAATATGTATTCTGCTGTTATTTATAATCTGCATTAGCTGTGTGGGCTTAGCCAAACAATGTGGTGATGTGAGTTGTTGTGCTTCTTGTGCTCTAACCATAGCTAAGAGGAGATTATTTAGCAAGAAGATAACAGGACAAAAACGAAATAATTCACTTGAGGTAAAAATGTTATCTTTTAAATATGTCTTACTCCCATTTAAAAACTATTTGTGGTCTCACCTTCATTTTTTATAATGTGCATATCCCTCTGCAAAAAAAACAACTCATACATCATTGTTGTAAAACACCTTTTTACTTTCTTTAAGTTTAAAGTTAAGTTAAGTTAAGGTACCAATGATTGTCACACACACACTAGGTGTGGTGAAATGTGTCCCTGAATTTAACCCATCCCCTTGATCCCCCCCTGGGAGGTGAGGGGAGCAGTGGGCAGCAGCGGTGCCGTGCCCGGGAATCATTTTTGGTGATTTACCCCCCAATATCTTCATCTTTTAAGCATATCTTCTCCAGGAAGATATGCTTAAAGACCTTGCAAATGCCAGCAAATGGTGTGGATTGAAAATGAATATGAAGAAAACAAAAGTTATGGCAAATTCCATGGTACCTCATGGACCTGTGACTGTTAATGGAAATGAAAATGATGAAGTTAATGAATATATCTATCTGGGGCAGAGATTTAGCCTGAAAGAAAAGAGTCAAGAACAGGAGATAGGGAGGAGAATCAGATTGGGCTGGTGCCAATATGGAAAACTGAGCAACATCATGAGAGGAGAAATACCGTTAAGCCTAAAAAGAAAGGTCTTTAATCAATGCGTGTTACCAACCATGACATATGGAGCTGAAACCTGGGCATTGTCAAATAAAATGGAAAAGAAAATAGCAGCAGCACAACACAACATGGAAAGAAATATGCTCGGAATCACATATAAAGACAGAAAAACAAATGAATGGGTGAGAAAACAAACGCAAGTCCAAGACATTATGAGAACTATCAAATTAAGTAAGTGGAAGTGGGCTGGACATATCAGTAGGAGAACAGATAATAGATGGACTTCCCTAATGACATCATGGAGACCCATGGATGGGAGCAGAAATAGAGGAAGACAGAGAGTGAGATGGCGAGATGAAATAGACAAATATTGGGGAACAGTGCAGTGGCAGGGAGCAGCTAGAGATCGTTCACTATGGCAGAAACATGCTGAGGCTTTCGTCCAGCAGTGGACTGACAACGGCTGATGATGATGAACCCCCAATTCCAACCATTGATGCTAAGTGTCAAGCAGGGAGGTAACGGGTCCCATTTGTATAGTATTTGGTATGCATCGGCCGGGGTTTGAACTCACAACCTACCGATCTCAGGGCGGACACTCTAACCACTAGGCCACTGAGTAGGTCCAAGGTTTAAAAGTTTCTCAGCAGTTTTTCCCTCTCTGTAGAAAGACAGCAGCGACAAGCACCTGCTTGCTAACATAGCAAGAATACTGATGTCACACTTACTTTAAGACATTACACAGGCTGCAGAAAGTCATGGCATATAAAAAATGTTTCTGCAAACATTACATTACCAACATGCTGACAACAAGGCGTTTACAATTCCATCCAGTTATGACACATTGCGCATTCATAAAAAAATACATTCACAACACAGTTCAGTGAATAAATATTAATATTTATCTTGTGGTTTTTTTATAATTTCGTCATGACTAATAGGGCTGTGCTTTCTCTGACCGCGAGTCACTGAGCTATTCCAAGCAACCCTCATTAGCGTTTATCATAGTCGTGATTCCTGATAGTTTATCCTGTCATGTGAGACGAGTAGAAGGGCACATGAAACATCTCTCGATATGAAATAAACTTAATTAGTTAGACGTCATTGTTCAAGTTGACTGAATAAAATGTGACAGTTTTGGACTTTGTTTATTTATTTTACTGTTGTTTGCTAGTGTTTCTTTGTAGTTGTGTCATCGGATTTGTGGTCTCATGTTTTGGACACTCGGGTCAGGAGAAGGGCTGAATTTTCACCTGTTGGTGAGTTGGCTCCGATGGCGGGGAGGATGCCGGTCAGACCTGGCAGGCCCAAACGCATTGTAAGGGTCTGCTGGGAACATCTGGCAGAGTTTCCCGTCAGAGAACTTTGAACATATCACGAGGAAGGCGCTGAAGATTGAGTCCGAGTGGACCATGTTCCGTACCTCTACTGTCGACGAGGCAGCCAATCAGAGCTGTGCCTGCAAGGTGGTTGGTGCCTGTCGTGGTGGACACCAGCCATGAGGGATGCCATCAAGCTGAAGATGGAGTCCTATTGTGTCCTTTTGGCTCATGTGACCCTGGAGGCAGCGGACACGTATTGACAAGCCAAGCGGCGTGCGTCTTTGGTGGTCGCAAAGGCAAAAACTCGAACATGGGAGGAGTTCGGTGAATCCATGGAAAACGACTTCGAGACGGCTTCGAAGCAATTCTGGACCACCATCCGCCGCATCAGAAGGGGGAAGCAGTGCACTGTCAACACCGTGTATGGTGAGGATGGTGTGCTGCTGACCTCAACTGCAGATGTTGTGGATCGGTGGAGGGAATACTTCGAAGACCTCCTCAATCTGACCAACACGTCTTCCTATGAGGAAGCAGTGCCTGGGGAGTCTGTGGTGGGCTCTCCTATTTCTGGGGCTGAGGTTGCCGAGGTAGTTAAAAACTCCTCGGTGGCAAGGCCCCGGGGGTGGATGAGATCCGCTCGAAGTTCCTTAAGTCCCGGGATGTTGTGGGGCTGTCTTGGTTGACAAGACTCTGCAGCATCACGTGGACATCGGGGGCAGTGTCTGGATTGGCAGACCTGGGTGGTGGTTCCTTTCTTTAAGAAGGGGAACCGGAGGGTGTGTTCTAACTATTGTGGGATCACACTCTTCAGGTCTATTCAGGTGTACTGGAGAGGCCTCAGATTCAGGAGGAGCAGTGTGGTTTTTGTCCTGGTCGTGGAACTGTGAACCAACTCTCACACTCAGTGTTCTTGAGGGTGCATGGGAGTTTGTTCAACCAGTCTACATGTGCTTTGTGGACTTGGAGAAGGCCTTCGACCGTGTCCCTCGGGAAGTTGTGTGGGGAGTGCTCAGAGAGTATGGGGTATTGGACCGTCGATTGTGGCGGTCCGCTCCCTGTATGATCAGTGTCAGAGCTTGGCAGTAAGTCTGATCCGTTTCCAGTGAGGGTTGGACTCCGCCAGGGCTGCCCTTTGTCACCAATTCTGTTCATAACTTTTATAGACAGCATTTTCTAGGCGCAGGCAGGGCTTTGACGGGATCCGGTTTGGTGGCTGTAGGATTAGGTCTCTGCTTTTTGCAGATGATGTGGTCCTGATGGCTTCATCCGGCCATGATCTTCAGCTTTCACTGGATCGGTTCGCAGCCGAATGTAAAGCGACTGGGATGAGAATCAGCACCTCCAAGTCCGAGTCCATAGTTCTCGCTCGTAAAAGGGTGGAGTGCCATCTCTGGGTTTGGGAGGATGTTTTGCCCCAAGTGGAGGAGTTCAAGTACCTCGGAGTCTTGGTCACGAGTGAGGGAGGAGTAGATCGTGAGATTGACTGGTGGATCGGTGCGGCATCTGCAGTGATGTGAACCCTGTAACAATCCGTCGAAGAAGTAGCTGAGCCGGAAAACAAAGCTCTCAATTTACCGGTCGATCTACGTTTCCATCCTCATCTATAGTCATGAGCTTTGAGTTATGACCAAAAGGAAGAAGATCACGGGTACACGCGGCTGAAATGAGTTTCCTCCGTCGGGTGGAGGGGCTCTCACTTAGACATAGGGTGAGAAGCTCTGTCATTTGGGAGGGGCTCAAAGTAAAGCCGCAGCTCTGTAACACAATAAGAGGAGCCAGATGAGGTGGATTAGGCATCTGGTTAGGATGCCCCCGACGCCTCCGTGGGGAGGTGTTTAGGGCACGTACAACTGGTAGGAGGCAATGCGGAGGACCCAGGACGCGTTGGGGAGACTATGTCTCCTGGCTGGCCTAGGAACACCTCAGGATCCCCTGGGAGGAGCTGGACGAAGTGGCTGGGGAGAGGGAAGTCTGGGCTTTCCTGCTTAGGCTGCTGCCCCTGCAACCCAACCTCGGATAATCGGAAGAAGATAGATGGATAGATTGCTCGTGTTTCCTCCACAGCGCTCTTATTTTCAGTTCTATTTCCTGTTTGTCTTCATCACTCCTCTGGCCTAAGCGCTGTCTCCCTCACCTCTCCCTGATTGGTAATCTGGGCACGCCTGTTCCAGGTTGCCAATCAGGCTTTTTTATATGCCAATCTGCCCTGCACACATTGTTACTTGTTGTTTTGCATTTGCTTGTAATTGCATGTCCCCTGTGCACTTCCCAACTGCACTATTCCTACCTTGTTTTTGACAATAAATAGATTCCTACCTGAACGCCATCTTCTGTCTCTGCATCATTAGGTTCAAGACAGACCAAACGTAACGCAAGATGTAAAGCAGGGGTGTCAAACTCAAATACAGAGTGGGCCAAAATTTTAAACTAAACAAAGCCGCGGGCCAAGGTTGAACAAATTAACATTTTAATAGGGACCCAAACAAGTTTTGCATTGAATATTGAACAAGCAAGGCTTATATAACTTTATAGTGACATGCAAAATCAAGTTTCAAATAATAATAATAATAATTAAAAAATATCAATGGCATATCAAATACAATTCAAATAAAAATTGAATGCCTTTTTTCTATTTGCAGCTTTCTGAGGTAAATATGAACAGTAAATTTTTCCACAGGCTAATAAATTTTAAAACAAAATAATGAATAAACCAACCATTCAGGACTTTAAACTGCTCAGTTTGCAACAAACTGATCAAATCTGATGTGCCCAAGCCAGATACCTTAGATATTTATAAAAAAAAAAAAAAAAAAGAACAGTAGTGTCACAGTGGCTTACACTTGCATCGCATCTCATAAGCTTGACAACACACTGTGTCCAATATTTTCACAAAAATAAAATAAGTCATATTATAAAAGCTTTTTTACAAAAATCTATGCCGGAAAATTCGGAAGGGTTGGCAAGTATGCTCGTAGTCCACCCGGACCACAGTCTTGGGGGCGTGCCTTAAAGGCACTGCCTTTAACGTCCTCTACGAGCTTTCATCCATTCTAACAACGTGCCGGCCCAGTCACAAATATGTGCGGCTTCTGTACGCACACACACGTGAATGCAACGCATACTTGATCAATAGCCATACAGGTTACACTGAGGGTGGCCGTATAAACAACTTTAACACTGTTAGAAATATACGCCACACTGTGTAACCACACCAAACAAGAATGACAAACACATTTCGGGAGAACATCCGCACCGTAACACAACATAAACACAACATAACAAATACCCAGAACCCTTTGCAGCACTAACTCTTCCGGGACGCTACAAAATACACCCCCCCGCTACCACCAAATTTAGATATTCCTTAAATCTTCTCTGCATGTGCATCGAAAAGATCTGAGAGAGCTGCCTCTGTTAAAAATGTAATGTTGGTTTGCGGTAGAGTATGTTTGAGCCTCCTTCTGCCTCTCTGACGCCTGGAGGGACCTGCAGACTGGCGCAGCAAGCTGCTGTTAAAAATGTCAGCATGTCACTATTATGAACGGACTGAGAAACAATCATGCAGGAAAAAAATTGCATAATACGTCTTCTAATAACGATCATAAATAATCTGTTATGTCAAGTCAACAGCGGGACTTAACTGTTGCTTTATACGTGACACTAAATAAGTGCAATCTACAAAGTTTCCTCATAAAACCGTGTGAATTATTTATCCGAGATGACACAAAAGGAGGCAACACCTGCCATATGGATGAGAACTCAGCAGTTGTATTTATCTCTTGCACTATTCACCTTTTGCTTCTTTTCTTTTCTTTTCTATGTATAATATGCAGCTAATGTGAGTCATATACAGCTCTACAAAGCAGTGACAAAAATAAATACTATTAACTGATCAGTTTAAAGTAATGAACAGTGTAGAATAAATCCACAGGGACTTTGCCAACACCTGCTTTTTAAGTCTTAAACAAGTCAACTATGTTTGCAGTGCAAGGTGCCATGCAGTCCTTATGTCATCATTTTGTAAAGACCACACAGATCCATCACTGTGTTTCTATAATAATATAATGTATGGGATTCATGTGCAAAGCACAACCCTTTTACATGATATATAATATAAAATAATCACATATAAACCAATACAATCAATCAGCACGTTAGGTGGGTGGGCTTTTAAGCAAGGTGTGTTTTGGTGCCAGGCAAACGCGGTGCGATCGAGTGACGTCAGACGACGACTAGAGACCTGTCAGCGGATGTTATCTTGCTTCAGAGCAAATGTATGGATTATTATATTACCTTCAATGTCAGTGCTGTACGCTTATCTTTTTCACCAGTTGCACTGGTGATACCAAATGAAAAAATTCAGTAGCACATAATTTTTTTGTAGCACATAAATTTGTACACATGTGCCCTCAGACGTATAAATCCAATGTCATCATATGTCCGACTGCAACACTCAATTCAAAACAGACAACATCCCTAAACTGTGCTCGCACTGTCGCTAACACGAGTGTAGTGGATCAAAACTTATATCTTGATATCGTTTGGCCCATAAACTAACTCACAAATGGAAATATTAACTGACGTAACTAAATATCTCCACCATGCCTTGTTTTTCAATTTTCAGGACTGATGGGGATCCCAAATACACAAAAACAGGTATCAACAAGTAAGAAAAATAGGTTTTGCATAACAGGATCCCAACTTAAGAGGTGTTTTGAGATAAGAAAAAAGAAAAAGCCTTGAAAATATTATAAGAAAAGTCAAATGTAATATATAATCTTCTTAAAAAAAAAATTCAGCTATGCTCAACTCTTAAGTTAACAAAAACACAAAAAGAACAAAATGTGAAATAAAGTGCAATAGTTTAAGAGGACATTTAAATAAATCAACAGGGGCAACATCATAAAAAGAATAAAACAGATTAAAAAAGTGGATAAAAAAGTACAAAGTCCATGAACTAAAAGCTTTTCTAAAAAATTAAGTCAAGCTCACGGAAGGACTGGTGCAAGTCATTCCAGAGTCTGGGGTCTACAGCCTGGAATGTCAGGTCTCTTAGGGTTTTGAATGAGGTTTTGGGGTTTTGGAGGGGGGCGTGGCCTGCGGACCTGCAGCGAAACGGGGTGTGCCAGGACCGGCCTCAAAGTCAGCGACAAGTGCATAGATGGCCCAGGTGGGCCTTGTTGTCTAATCACCTGTCGCTCTGTATAAACAGCAGCCAGGAGGAGAGAGGTTGTGGGAGCTGGAGCGAGAACGAGAAAGACGGACAGGGAAAAGACAGTTGCGGGAAAGCAAAACCACTGGAAGACTTTGTGAAAATAAAACAGTGTTATACCCCTGATCCGGGCTCTCGTGGCACTATTTGGTGGTCTAAGGAACCCACGGGAGGGCAATCTCCACAGGGGTCTTTAGGAGACCCTGGCCTAGCGGTAGTGGCAGTAAGTAAGTAAAGCACGTTCACTTCAGACTGACACTAACTCTTTTTAGCGTGTGTGACTTTGAGGGACCTTTAAGGAGGAAATATTGTTGTGTTACAAACTTTTGTGTGGTGTTGCTTCCTTATTTGTGATTATTCCAAGCTAATTATCAGATTTAACCCAAGTCTAGTTTTATGCGTTGCGGCAGTAAACGTGAAAGTGAAATGTGACAGCGTGTCATAATTACGAAAGTCAGCTGGATTAAAAAAATAAAAAATACCGATAGCCGTATCATTTGTCCAGAATCTTAACGGTCTTCCAATTAGGAACCGATACATCCCTAATGCAGAACATATGCTGATTAGCAAAAGGGCCACAATACTGGGAAGAAATGACGCACAATGTGATTTATCAAGACTCAAACTGTTCTGCTATTTTGTGTCTTTATTTAGAAATGTAAGTGCAAAATGACACAGTTAAACACATGGCTGTGAGAAAGGAGGCAACCGCTCTGCAAAGACAGCTGGACAAACAATACTTTGTCCTACGTGTGGGTGTCAACATATATTTGAACTGTCATTAATAAAAATGATAGATATGTCTATTCTATTCAGCAATATTATTTTATAGTTGTATTGTTTTATTATACATTTTTAGGTATGGTGTTTTTTATAATGTTGTTTATTTTTTAATTTGGGAAATATTAACATACTACCTTTATGAAAAAATTTCTTGCAATATGCGTTTTCTTGAGTTTCTGTTGTACAAATTGTGATTCTATACTGCAGAAAAGGTGGAACAGATTATGGATGTGAGCTGTTTGTTTAACAACATTGCAAAGCCCCACATGTTGGAGAGCGTGATCAGGAGCATGATCGTGAGCATGATCCTCATTTAAATAGGGCAGTCTGCGCCACTTTTGAACTTGTTATCAATTGTACACGCAGTCTTAGTAGATCACCCGCAACACACCCACCAAGAGCACACTCAATTTTATACTTTGCTCTGCTCACCAACAAATCACATATTTTCTTCTTGTCAGACACAAGAGTAGGCCCCCCCACCCCCTGGAGCAGAAAAATTAATTTGTCCCACACCCCAAAAAAATATATTGCGACTATAGTAGTTCTTTTATATTGAAAGCACAACACAGTGACATTTGAGAATGTTTTCTTCAATATTGCTTGTTTTTAACGTCTTATCGTTAGTTTACGTTCATAATTAGAAACCATGTCTTATGAGTTAAGTCGTCTGAGGCGTTGTTGATTCAGTCCCAACTAGTTAACGATATAAAGAACTACATGAAATTTAATATGAGTAGGGAAGTAACGATATGAAAATTTAATTTCACCGTTATCGTGACCAAAATTAGGGTTATCATTATTATGTTGAATGTGCTCAAAAAGTACTTGTACACACACTGTAATCTTTTAACCAGCTTTTTTTCCTCTCTTTTTTTTTTTTAATAACTAAAATAAATAGACACTGTCATTTTGCATGTATTTATTGTGCTTCACTGATAGTGTTTCAGTCGTAGTATTTTATCTGTTTTAGTGGCTAAGCTTTTTATTGTTTTAAATATTGGTTTGTACGGTTTGACATTAAGATTTAGTTACATTAAAAGTACGTAACAAATAAAATCTATGGTTATTATTTATTGTTTCTGGTGGGGGTTATGGCGTCCTTCTGTGTTTGGCGGTCCTCAAACGCATCGAAAAACACCTCAGTAAAGAACAATCACTCTGTTCTAAGAGACCACAGCTTGGAGATTCAATGTGCACAATTTAACAGCTTAGTTGCCTAGACAGCAATGTGTTGATATTAGAGATGTCCGATAATATCGGACTGCCGATATTATCGGCCGATAAATGCTTTAAAATGTAATATCGGAAATTATCGGTATCGGTTTCAAAAAGTAAAATTTATGACTTTTTAAAACGCCGCTGTACGGAGTGGAACACGGACGTAGGGAGAAGTACAGAGCGCCATAAACCTTAAAGGCACTGCCTTTGCGTGCCGGCCCAGTCACATAATATCTACGGCTTTTCACACACACAAGTGAATGCAAGCAATCTTGGTCAACAGCCATACAGGTCACACTGAGGGTGGCCGTACAAACAACTTTAACACTGTTACAAATATGCGCCACACTGTGAACCCACATCAAACAAGACAAACACATTTCGGGAGAACATCCGCACCGTAACACAACATAAACACAACAGAACAAATACCCAGAACCCCTTGCAGCACTAACTCTTCCCGGACGCTACAATATACACCCCCCGTGACCCCCCCAACCCCGCCCCCCCCAACCTTGCCCACCTGAACCTCCTCATGCTCTCTCAGGGAGAGCATGTCCCAAATTCCAAGCTGCTATTTTGAGGCATGTTAAAAAAAAAAATGCACTTTGTGACTTCAATAATAAATATGGCAGTGCCATGTTGGCATTTTTTTCCCCATAACTTGAGTTGATTTATTTTGGAAAACCTTGTTACTTTGTTTAATGCATCCAGCGGGGCATCACAACAAAATTAGGCATAATAATGTGTTAATTCCACGACTGTATATATCGGTATCGGTTGATATCGGAATCGGTAATTAAGAGTTGGACAATATCGGAATATCGGATATCGGCAAAAAAGCCATTATCGGACATCTCTAGTTGATTTAAGTTTAGATTGGGGTATATCCTTTTTCAATAGGGATATACATTAATGCCTCTTGTTTTCATGACAGCATTTAAGATAGCAAGCTGGCGCCAGTCAGTCTGTGAGTTCAAACATGGTTTTTCAATAATTGTAATTTAAAACAGTAGTACTAACCATCGGGAGTTTTACTGTGTTTATCATTATTACCGTTTGTCGTTACATCCCTACTTCCAATAGAATAAGGCATGTCCCTAATCTGAGTTTCTGCAATAAAAAATGTTTAAATTATTTTACCCTTACCTTTATCCTGATCTCACAATCACTGACTTTTACTCCAACCCCCGCTGAAAAACTTAGTTTTGTGTGACGCTGCACACAAACATCATTGTATCCCCAATGACAAATGATGTCGTTGTGGGCGTCCAAATAAAGGTAAGCCTGGTAAATTCATCACGACACACCTAAGAACAAGTTGTAATGTATGTTTCCACTGATTGTGAATAATGGATTTATTATAAACAACTCCACGGGGGTCGACAATTTGTGCCAAAAAAAGAGAACTTCCTGGCAGAATGCTGTGCCCGGCGGGCATTAAAGGAGGAAGCCGAGTGTTGGCACGGTCCCCAGTGGATAAATCACTTGAATTGTAAATCTCCAAGGAAATGAAACATGGTGTCTACAAACGCATCAGTCTAAACACACTGATTGTGCCAGATTGTACACTTTTGAACTAAATTTGCTTTGAGCGCATGCCGTCAACTCCACAGTTGCTTGGTCGTCACAGCTTTGGCACTGCTGTGTTTTGAAACACAACACCAAAGAGGAAGCAAATACACAGCTGGATCTGTGTTCCGCATTAAATCGTTCAAGACTGCAGTGGAGCAAAAAAACAAACAAACACTGAATTGAGTTACCACTTAGGGGTCTTGAACTGCTGCAAAGTAGGGTTGTGCAATATAGATGATATATATATACTATATAATCTTGGCTGACGATAGAACTTTTAATAGTATCGTGACAATGCATGTTGATGACACATTCTATCTCAACAGTGACACGCGAACAACGCATCCTCAATGCACTGTAGTGTCCTCGCTAGCGGCTAACATCCCATCACAGTGCAATGTTGCTTCTAAATCAGTAAACCTCACAAAAAGTGACCCCTCTGGCAGCCTTTGGAAGCGGTAGACAAACAAAACAAACACGAACGCACTTGGCAATTTTATTTATCGATTCGCTGGGGTTTGTTTGTTTGTCTGTGGGTTAGCAACATAGCTTAAAAAGTTATGGGCGGATTTGCATTAAACTTTCAGGAAATGTCAGAAATGGGATAGGGGAAAAAGGGATTAGATTTTGGCGGTGATCCAGATCATCATTTGGATTCACTTTTTTTTTAAGGATTAAATACTATTTGGAGACAGGGTCTCGTGTAGATCTCTTTTCTAGTCAATTTTTCAGTTCTATAATACTGTAGTAGTACCTCAAGCTACAATCTGACAATATAACCTGGTCCCTACACACCGGAGCTCTTGTAAAAAGAGCTCAGCAGCGCATGCACTTTTTGCGCAGGATGAAAAGAGCACAGCTCCCTCCCCCCATTCTCACCACATTCTACAGAGGCACTATAGAGAGCCTGCTGACCAACAGCATTTCTATCTGGACTGGAGCCTGCAATTCCTCAGACTGGAAGTCTCTCCAGAGAGTGGTGAGGACAGCGGAAAAGATCATCAGGACCCCTCTTCCTCCTATCCAGGAGATCGCAAAATGCCGCTGCCTGACCAGGGCTCAGAAAATCTGCAAAGACTCCTCCCACCCCCACCAAGGACTGTTTTCACTGCTGGACTCTAGAAAGAGGTTCCGCAGCCTCCGAAGCAGAACCTCCAGGTTCTGTAACAGCTTCTTCCCTCAGGCCGTAAGACTCTTGAACGCATCATAATTAAATTATCCCCTCAACTCCCCCCAAAATGGATTAACTCGCTGGAATAAAAAAGACAATATAACATACATCCATAAACGTGGACGCATGTGAAAAAGTGCAATATATTTATCTGTACAGTAACCTATTTAATTATTTATATATGCACCTTATTGCTTTTTTATCCTGCACTACCATGAGCTTATGTAACGAAATTTCGTTCGTATTTGTACTGTAAAGTTAAAACTTGAATGACAATAAAAAGGAAGTCTAGTCTAAATCCAAGCTTAATTGGTTCTGTGATGGGGCTCTTAACTTAAAACACTTGTATTTCAAATGAAGGTCTCCTATTGAAATGAATTGAAATCAAATGAATTGGTGCTTGCTCAACCCCCAAAACATTTTAACATGTATTGTGCATTTCAAAAAGAAAAATAAACTTTTAGATAAGAAATATTGTATAAAAATAACACAATAAAGTGTACTAATAACAACTACAGTAGTTTTATGGTATAAAATAATTACCTTGGAGAGTGGACTTCTACGGTACCTACTTACAAATACCGTCAAACACACCATCAGCAGCTTTTACATAATTTCATGGATAAATGTCCATCGTTTGGATATTATTTGAACATTTGCAGCTGGCAATACATTCATTCTGCTTCAGTATGGTGCAGACTAGCAGTGATAGGTTCAAATTGCTTCACAAAGTCGTGTTTTTGATGATTTCTTTCTTTAATTCAATTAATATCATCCAGTTCTTCTTCACAGCACTGTCCTTCACACTCACTTTCTTCCTTCTCATGGTTGGAAAATCAATAAATCAATCAAAGATTTTTTATATAGCCCTTAATCACAACTGTGTCAAAGGGCTGCACAAACCACAACAACAAAATGATGTCCATCTCTAGCTATAAGCCAATGCTAGCGAGTAAGAGCAGATGTTTTGGTCAGATCGTATGGGGTTCACTGTGACCTTTGCTACACTGACTAATGGCGAGGATGTTTGTAACTAAAATTTTCGCTGGCAACCTAAAGCATGCCGGGATATGTGTGTGTGTGTGTGTGTGTGTGTATATGAGACCCCAGGTAAATGCTTTATCAGTATCATGCTTCAAACCCTTCTTCGAAAGGCTGTGCACTACAAAACATGCTCATTGTAGCCATTAATTCTGAATTCCTCACAGAAAAAACAAAATCAGCACAAATTGTTTTACTCATTTTTGTTTTGTTGCTTAACGTTTTTTTATATATTGTGTTAATGTAGCTGATCAATTTGAATTTATCATTATTTATTGAGTTTATCAAAAAAAATGTCAGTATCAAATACAGTTTAAAAAGTGTTGTTTTTTTTTATTTCAGGCAAATTGATGCACTTCAAATATCTTCTTTTACAGACTAAAAAGCAATGTTTATAAAGTTATTATTTATTGTAATTTGATCTATATTTCTTTTTTGTTTTCTTTAATGTTAATAAGGATACAATGCTATGCAGAGGTGTATTTACAACAATTTTATAGACAAACGATACGCGCCGCAGAATTGGTGGGGAGTGCGAAATGCTTTCTTTTTCCTAAGGGGTCGTACCAGAAAATAATTGAGAAGCACTACGCTATTAAAACATTGGCTCTATTGTCGCTGTGTTGTGCAATATACTTTCTCATGCACTCTAAAATCATTATTCATGTAAAAAAATTTATTCTAGTGTTGAGGATGGAGACACCAAAAATATCTCCACATCTTAATCTTCAGCAGCCACTAATCTTCTCCACCGGAATTAATTGCTAAGGACCAAATGAAGTTAGAGAATGGGTGCTAATCTCTAATTCCTCATGAGAGTAAACCTTACTTTTAAATACACAACTTGTCAAGAACCCTTTCCAAATAGATAAACGACAAACCAGTTCTGCATCATTCTAGGCTGAAACTGGCTTCACGTTAAATCCTGCATCAATGAAGACCATACATGCAGGTAAAGAACCTGTGTGAAGTTGGCCCCACTCACATTACACATTTTGAAATAGCACTGCTATTCGTTTCTGAGTTAGGATGTTTACGTTATTCTGAAATACATTTTCTGACTAGTGACATCATCAAGCCCGCACACCATGTCAAAATCTACCCAAACTTGTCTCATTCGTTTGTACTGCAAATTATTTTTATATACTATATAGTTTTTACATTATGTGTGTTATCGCTTACTTATTCATGAATGGCCCCTCCAACCATGTCCAAATATCCTCAAACCTATCCTATTCGATAGTGCTGGTTTGAGCTGCAAAATTTTTTGTCTAACTATTTTAGTGTTCATGTTACTAATGTTTTATGATTTTTAACCAGCACCCCCACATTGTCAAAATCTCCCTAAATCCGTCCCAATTGTTTGTGCTGCAAACCTTTTTTTGTCGTGTTTGTTGTGTTATTATTCATTACCAGCCCCTCAAACATGTCTGAATCTCCCCAAACTTGTCCCAAATGTTTTGCACTATGTTTGTGCTAAACAATTTTGTCTGTCTAACTATTATAATTTTGATGTTATTACCATTTTACGTTTTTTATGTTACTACCACTTAATTAATTTATAACAGGCCTATGTCAAAATCTCTCCAAACTTTTTCCATTTGTTTGTTTTGCAAGTTTTTGGGATAGCTATTTTAGTGTTCATGTTGTTAACTATTATAGTTTGTAATTGTCATTAACTGGAGCAGCACAGTGGAACAGGGGTTAGTTTGTGTGCCTCACAATAAGAAGGTCCTGGGTTCAATACAGGGCTCGGGATCTTTCTGTATGGAGTTTCCATGTTCTACCCGTGACTGCATGGGTTCCCTCCGGGTACTCCAGCTTCCTCCCACGTCCAAAGACATGCAACCAGGCATAGGTTGATTGGCAACACTAAATTGGTCCTAGTGTGTGAATGTGAGTGTGAATGTTGTCTGTGTTGGCCCTGCGATGAGATGGCGACTTGTCCAGGGTGTACCCCGCCTTCCGCCCGAATGCATCTGAGATAGGCTCCAGCACCCCCCGCGACCCCGAAAGGGACAAGCGGTAGAAAATGGATGGATGGATGTCATTAACTATTACAGGTTTATGATATCAATGTTTTATGGGGACGGCGTGGTAGAGTGGCCGTGCCAGCAATCGGAGGGTTGCTGGTTACTAGGGTTCAATCCCCACCTTCTACCATCCTAGTCACGTCCGTTGTGTCCTTGGGCAAGACACTTCACCCCTTGCTCCTGATGGCTGCTGGTTAGCGCCTTGCATGGCAGCTCCCGCCATCAGTGTGTGAATGTGTGTGTGAATGGATGAATGTGGAAATACTGTCAAAGCGCTTTGAGTACCTTGAAGGTAGAAAAGCGCTATACAAGTATAACCCATTGATCATTTATTTATAATTCAAAATCTAAAATCTCTTAAAAACTGTGCCAATCATTTGCGCTACAGTATGTTTGTTCTGATTTGTGCAGAATTTTTATCGTCTATTATAGAGATGTCCGATAATATCGGGCTGCCGATACTATCGGCCGATAAATGCTTTAAAATGTCATATCGGAAATTATCGGTATCAGTTTCAAAAAGTAAAATGTATGACTTTTTAAAACGCCGCTGTACAGAGTGGTACACGGACGTAGGGTGAAGTATAGAGCGCCAATAAACCTTAAAGGCACTGCCTTTGCGTGCCGGCCCAATAAAAGTTAAAGTTAAAGTACCAATGATTGTCACACACACACTAGGTGTGGCGAAATTATTCTCTGCATTTGACCCATCACCCTTGATCACCCCCTGGGAGGTGAGGGGAGCAGTGGGCAGCAGCGGTGGCCGCGCCCGGGAATCATTTTGGTGATTTAACCCCCAATTCCAACCCTTGATGCTGAGTGCCAAGCAGGGAGGTAATGGGTCCCATTTTTATAGTCTTTGGTATGACTCGGCCGGGGTTTGAACTCCCAACCTACCGATCCCAGGACGGACACTCTAACCACTAGGCCACTGAGTAGATCAGTAGGTCAATCACATAATACATACAGATTTTCACACACACAAGTTAATGCAAGGCATATTTGGTCAACAGCCATACAGGTCACACTGAGGGTGGCCGTATAAACAACTTCAACACTGTTACAAATATGCGCCACACTGTGAACCCACACCAAACAAGAATGACAAACACATTTCGGGAGAACATCCGCACTGTAACACAACATAAACACAACAGAACAAATACCCAGAACCCCTTGCAGTACTAACTCTTCCGGGACGCTACAATATACACCCCCTGTGACCCCCCCCCCAACCAACCCTGCCCACCTCAACCTCCTCATGCTCTCTCAGGGAGAGCATGTCCCAAATTCCAAGCTGCTGTTTTGAGGCATGTTAAAAAAAATAATGCACTTTGTGACTTCAATAATAAATATGGCAGTGCCATGTTGGCATTTGTTTTCCCATAACTTGAGTTGATTTATTTTGGAAAACCTTGTTACATTGTTTAATGCATCCAGCGGGGCATCACAACAAAATTAGGCATAATAATGTGTTAATTCCACGACTGTATATATCAGTATCGGTTGATATCGGAATCGGTAATTAAGAGTTGGACAATACTGGAATATCGGATATCGGCAAAAAAGCCATTATCGGACATCTCTAATATGTTATAGTTTTATTGTTGCTAACGTTTCATGGTTTGCACGTCATAAACGTGTTATAATTCATGACCACCTCTACCCCTTGTCAAATTCTCTCCAAACTCATCCCAATTGTTTGCGCTACGTTTGTGCTTGGAAAAAATGTTTATATACTTTTTATGTTATGGGGCTGGTTATGATTGAATAATAAAAAATATAACAATTACCCAGGACACGTTGGGAAGACTATGTCTCCCGGCTGGCCTGGGAACGCCTTGGGATCCCCCGGGAAGAGCTGGACAAAGTGGCTGGGGAGAGGGAAGTCTGGGCTTCCCTGCTTAGGCTGCTGCCCCCGCGACCCGACCTCGGATAAGCGGAAGAAGATGGATGGATGGATGGATGGATGGACAATTAGACGAAAAATGTTTGCAGCACAAATGAATGGGACAAGTTTGGGGTGATTTTGACATGGATGACGTCACTAGTCCGAAACTGTATTTTGGAATAACGAATGCGGTATTTTCATATTTGCAATTATAAGGCAGCCAGCAACTTCACACAGGTATATCATGTAAACAGAACCTGACCAGCACCACCTGAAAGGCATCACTGTTCAACTTTACATCCCCCCCAAAAAACATAACATTCCAGCATCTGAGAACGTCAGTCAGGCCAACACTGATCTTTCTGTTCTGACTTTAAAAGTTGTGTAGAGCATCTACAAAAAGATGGCGTGTGCACGTGACTAATCCAAAGAGACGTGAAATATGTCTGACTTTAGCTGTAGTGCCAGTAGTGGCTGTGACGTGTACTCACTTAACTGGGCATCTCAGCACGACCACTCTCTTTAATTAACTCGAAGCTTCGGCGTGATGTGGTGATAAGACGTGCGGTGTGTCTGCTAAAATGACACAATAATCAACTTTGTGCTTGTCTTTTTTAAACCGGAAGCAATGCCGCGAGATTAAAAAAAAAAAAAAAAAAAAAAAAGAGGATACAGTACTCACCTTGACAGTTACAGATCTGATTTTCAGGTGATAACGTTTTCGGAATTACTAATTGCGTTTTTAAGAGCGACAGACAGCCATTGGAGAAATAAAATGGAATAATTACAACCGACTCACTCATGAAGCGTGACTCGCACATATAAACCGAGCTTCTACTCATTTAAAAAAACAAAAACCCCTTCATTTGCCCACTGCCCCGTGCAGCCAATTAGAAATAAGAACTACAGTGACGTCAGAGAGGCGGGGCTTGTGGCTGGACTCGATGGTGTTGTTTCGTGACGTATTTTGGGGGCTCCGGATGACGGTTATAATACACGGCAACTAAAACTTTCCCATCGCTAAATTGGTCTAAATATTAATTTACGTATTCGTACTTCGTGGGCTTGTTAACGAGGAAGGGCGCGTAACAAAAACGAGCGAGCTGGACGTATGAAAGTGGGGCTCTAATATGAAGTTATACTGCCCTTTGCTGGCCACACTGCGGAATCGCAGATGCTGGATGCCCTGTATTCATCCTGTAATTCATCCATCCATCCATTTCCTACCGCTTGTCCCCTTTGGGGTCGCGGGGGGTGCTGGAGCCTATCTCATACTGTAATTTTAGTTGATACATGTAGTACCACTTGTGATGAATTACTCTTGGTAATGAGAGTTGAGAGACACAAACACTCCAAATGCTGACTTCCAATCATAAAACAGCGAATAGCCACATCATTAGGTACACCTAATTGAATGCAACACAATTTCTAATATTGCAATGATAACAACGTGTGACATAAAAGTCATGGTGGGAGTGGGACAGATGTTTAGTATTGCGGTCCGAGTTTACACTGCACTTTTTTAGGACCTTTCTGGACCCGACTTAAACAAGTTGAAAAACTTATTCGGGTGTTACCATTTAGTGGTCAACTGTACGGAATATGTACTGTACTGTACAATCTACAAGTACAACTTTCAATCAATCAAAAAAATTATTGACTTTAGAAACAGTTTTAATACAAAAAAAAAACCAGTCTAATACAAGGGTATCCAAAGTATGGCCCGGGGGCCATTTCAGATCCGCAGCTAATTTTTTAACTTTGAAATATTTGGCGGGAAAATATTGCAAATTGTGTGTGCTTGCCATAAAAAAAGTTTTCTATGACACAAAGGGAATAAAAGAAACCATAAAACAATAATGACAACTTTTAAATGAACGAATTGATCTGAAATTGATCTACAGATTTAAGTGTTGAAAAAATAAATACAAATAAATAATGTATGACTTATTTTTAACACTTATGAGTGGGACCCTTTTGGATCTCAAATCATTTTAGAGGGATTTTCATTGGTTAAATATAATAATGCATCAAAAGCAATTCCCCTCTACTAAATCAATGGTCAACTTTTACAACTGTGCCATCAGCAGTGTCCTCACTTACGGATTTTTAGTGTGGTTTGCTAGCTGCACTAAAGCGAACCAACAGACCTTCCAGCGAGTGGTTAAAGCGGCGGAGAAAATTACAAGGACGATACTCCCAGAGATGAGTGCCATGTACACAACTCGCTGCCTAAAGCGAGTACACAACATCCTGAAGGACAGATACCACCCAGCACATGGCCTCTTCAACCTGCTACCCTCTGGAAGGAGGTATAGATCGATTCGCGCCAGGACCACCAGAATGTCTCACAGTCTGTATCCCCAGGCTGTGAGACTGCTAAATGAACAGCCTGCCCCTTTGCTGCCCCGGACCATCTTATTACCTCACTCTTCACCACCTCAATAATTGTGCTCTGGACATTGCATTGCTGCAACATCAACATAACACCCATCAGACATCTAACTGTTCCCACCCCCACGTCCCTCTATTCGCCATCTTCCTGACAATGCTAAAATGCTAAAATGTAAACTATTGTCAACGCGCACATTAATGCAGTTTCTATGCCGCTGGACAAAGCTCAAACAAAATCTTGTTGTTCATGTATGACTTAAGTGTTATTATGATAATGACAATAAAGGAATTGATTGATTGGTTGTTATTATTATGAATTATTGATCTATTTAAGTTGCTTCACATTGAATATTCTACTGTGACAATTTTGGGGGGCAAATGTTGCATATTTTGTGTTTTTGCTACTAAAAGAACGAGTGAAGTGAATTACATTTATATAGCACTTTTCTCGAGTGACTCACAGTGCTTTACATAATGAAACTCATTATCTAAATTACATTTAAATCAGTGCGGGTGGCACTGGGAGCAGGTGGGTGAAGTGTCTTGCCCAAAGACACAACAGCAGTGACTAGGATGGTGCGGGAATCGAACCTGGAACCCTCAAGATGGTGGGGAAAAAGTTTCCTTTGACAAAAAAGGGCACAAAATGTCAACTTTATATCGACAGATAGATCCGAAGTTGATCTAGAGCAGGGGTGTCAAAATCAAGGCCCGCAGACCAGATCCGGCCCGCGAATAAATTATCTATGGACCCCGGGATGATATTTGATTAGTATTAGAAACGGCCCGTAGGCCACAGCCGCCTGTTGCTGTTTTGCACGCACCAATACTCCATCAGTGTTGGCGCTAGGAATTTTCAAAATGGTCAGTCATAAAAATGGGGTCGCAGGGACCCCATCAAATCATTGCAATGGGGTCCCACAGTAAATGTTTGGGGTCCCACTTTTTTGTAACCGTTTTGAAAACAAATGATAAATGTATGCCTTATGCTGTTATATCTCACCTTCTATATTGTGTTTTGGAAAAAGGTTGTCATAAACGTTACTTAATTCATTGTAAAAAATTATACAAAAGAAAACACATTTTTATGCATATGTAAATGTATTCAGTTATAAACATTTGTTCACTTTCTTCTTTCCTTCATAGATCTAAACTTTACCGCTGCCTGTATTTTTCTCTATATTTTTATTGTAATATTATCAGAATGTGTTTGTTGTATTTTTGCCAAAGTAAGACAAAGAAAACAACCTAAAGTTGTCTTTGTTTCTTAGTTTCAATGCCATGATTTCAATAGTCCGTGTGTGCACAGATTTTCCTCCAAGCAGCCCCTGAGCTAAAATGAGTTTGACACCCCTAATCTAGATATTCAAGCATTGACAAAAATAAATAATACATGACACATTTTTAAGGTTTTTGTAACTTAGAGTCTTTGACCCTTCCAGGTTCCTTGGACCAAACTTGAGGGGAGCCCTACAGGTTAAAAAAATTATATATTGTAATGGTTTTGAAAATGAAAAATATCAGAATGGCGCCAAATTCAAATATAATATACATGTATGTATACAGACAAAGGCTGGCAACAGTTTCAGGTGAAAAGCAAACAAATTGATGTCTAAAAAGTTGAAGCCTCAAAGATGTTGCAACCTCAGACTGTTTTGTGTTTTATTCTGAAAGCACATACTGTTACACCACTCAAAGCTGAAGCTCGGGGGCCTCAAGGACTTTGTGTCACAAAGCAGTGATTTGCGCAGTGTCAGTTTGAAAGCAGCAGAATATACAGCAGTGTGAGTGTGGCGTGTACAAAAATGTTTTCTTTCCCCGATCAGAATGTTAGGATACAAGGTTATTGCAGCAGGAGTTAGTTGTATAAAGACAAACACTGCAGTCAGCTAAGGCCACTGGAAACCTTATGTAAGATAGTGTTGTTTTCATTTGCTTCAAACAGCTCTTTTTGGCCCTAAACAAGTTTTGTTTGTGGCCCCTTTTAAGAGAATATTTTCTGTCTTTTGGGAAATTGGACAGAAATGACTCGCTTTGGCCTTGGTTCTGCTCGAAGAAGACAAACACAATGAATGTACCGTTTTTATATATGCACTTTTACACACATCTATTATTATTAATGGTGTCATAAAGTACCAGCCAGGAGAGAGAGAGAGAGGAGGAAAATGTGTGTGCGCTGGGCACACACGTCAAGTTAACTTTCAGTGTCGATTCCTGCCGAGGCGAGTCAACCAAGAAGGACAAAAGCCTATGAGGAGGGTGTCCATTTGAGAGTTTGATTGATTTGATTGATTGAGACTTTTATTAGTAGGTTGCACAGTGAAGTACATATTCCATACAATTGACCACTAAATGGTAACACCCGAATAAGTTTTTCAACTTGTTTAAGTCGGGGTCCACTTAAATTGATTCATGATACAGATATATACTATCATATATACTATCATCATAATACAGTCATCACACAAGATAATCATCAGGGTGTATACATTGAATTATTTACAATTCGGGGTGTGGAGGGGGGTGTACTTTTATTGCGGTTTTGAAGGAGGATAGAGATGCCCTTTCTTTTATACCTGCTGGGAGCGCATTCCACATTGATGTGGCATAGAAAGAGAATGAGTTAAGACCTTTGTTAGATCGGAATCTGGGTTTAACGTGGTTAGTGGAGCTCCCCCTGGTGTTGTGGTTATGGCGGTAAGAAATTGTGCCTTTATATAGCTCGGTTCTCTCTCTCCATCGCAATTGTTTGTACTGACGCCTGTTTTGTAGAGAAAATTGTTCAACTTAAATTCTAGTCACCTCTCATCATTTTGTACAGCCGTAGAACAAAATAATCTGGGAGGACTAGTCCAACCTAAATAGGATGTTCCTTATACCCCATTTTGGTCTTTACAAACAATACATTGTACACATACGGCTGATTTAGTGTGACAAAAAAATGTCAGACGTGCGAGTAAGGAATATTAAGAAGATTCTATTATTGTTTACACTCAGAGCAGCCATCTTTGAAGCCAATTTAGCGGGGGCGTTGAGGACTCTCTGACTTTTTGAGTAGAACATCTGACCCAGGGAGGTCATTTCCGCATAGGAACTCGGAAATTCTGACTTCCCAAGACAAAATAAAAAATAAAATATATCATCCAGAGAGTTTTGACGTTTGTGACCAACTTTCAAAGGCATTCATCAGCAATGGTGATCGCACACTTTTTTTACGAAAATCGTCCGATACGGATTGGTGCTGATCCACGGGCACATCTCTAGAATAAAGTGTTTCGGGCCTTGATTGTAGTTTTTGTAGTGTATTTCCGACAATGACGGAGTGCCAAAGTGGATGGCGACTGCAGTAGTTCATCCGTGTATGTAATTACAGTTGATTCCAAAGAAGTTGTGTCTCTTGCCAGTGAACACATTGTCCCTCAGGTCGAGTGACTCATACGTGATGGAGTTGTTGAAGTTCTGATGGGCCTTTGTCCGTGTAAAAGAACGTTGCACGGCCAGAAGGCTGCCAGCTGCACCCTGCTGACTGCCAGCAGCTCTCCGAACAGGTGCAATCCCAGGCAGCACACGAGGGCGAGGCAGGTTTTGTGGAGGTTTGACGTCTTGTTTGTTTGTTGATGCCGGTGTTTGGCTTTCGTCAAACTGCACTTTGCCTCCCTTTTTGCTGTCATAATCAATACAACTATTCTCCGCCTTTAGTTTTATGTGCAAGACCTTGCTATGTTCGGCTGCAGGATGCACAGAAGGATGAGGGTCAACATTGTGCGAACATGTTGTGTCATCGTGGCCGCCTGTAATTATACGAGCGCTGTGCTGGCCTCTAGCAGATCCTTGGTACATAGCTGAATATGGGTTTGAATACACGCCTGCAGAAGTGCTCTTCAGGTTTCTCTCCGGTTTTCTTCTCATTACTTGTCTCACTTTAGAGGGAACATACACATGACGGGTCCTATCTCTCTGCAAGAAAACACCACCATTAGGAGGAATTCAGTTCTTGTGTTTCATCTTTTACTGGATATTTGCTCACCTCTGTGACTAGTGGTGCAAAATATGCAGTCTTCCCAGTGGTGTTGCTCAAATTTTCCCTGAAGTCATCACTTTTAGGACATTTACTACCCATCTGCAGTCCTTTAAAATGAATAAAACAACATAGTGACTGTGGTGGTGGCAGCATGATTCATTTGGCATTTTTATTTTGCTAGAATTGAGGCTGTAAGTTAGGGGTGTCTAAAAATTTCGGAAAGTACTCGTTTTTATTGACTCTTGGCATTTTCTTCAAATAGTATACATTAATTATTAATGAGTTGCATTATTATTACGCGATTAAACAGTAAACATTTTGAAATTTATTGAACTGGTATGGTAGAGTGCTATATTCTAAAAATGATGCATACCGGTAACAACATTCAAAACAGATTTGTCAAAAGAGAAAGTATTTATAACCTAAAAGAAAGTGGTTATGGTTAAGGTTTTATTTTACATGCATACAGTTACAATGTGGTTCATCACATAGTTATAGTTTCTCATTACATGTTGGAAAAGGAGTACCGGTAGAAAAAAGCAGCGCTTATCAAATTCTACCCCTTTTCAATTTTATAAACACAACATGTTTACTTTCTGTGCCCAATTTAGAACACAAACAAAACAAAATACATAAATAATCGATAAAGTTCTTATGAATAAAGTAAAGTTGTGATTCACACAACCAGATGAAAAAGATTATCTCATTTTTTAATAAAGTTTAAGATGTCTATCAGGATTCTTCTTCATTGTACTTTGTAAACACTTTAAATTTGAATAGTATTTTTTAAAACTGGATCAGGTTAGTACTTTGTTTGACTTCTTTGCCAAATCCATTCTTAAGAGTTGTACGTGCACATAAATGTTTAAAAAAAAATAAATAATCAAAGATTATATTTTTCCTCTTTTGTTGAGAAGAAATGTTGTACATCCTTGGGTAGCAGGTTATAGTTTGCTTTTTACATAATTTTAGCTGTTTGCAAGTGCACTATATCGTTGAATTTCAATATTTTTGATTCAATAAATAGGGTTTGAATGTTAGGGTTTGAATGTTCTCTATATCCAACATTATGTGCTATTATAACTGGTCTTTTCTTAAACACTGTTAGTGAATGAAGTGTACTTTTGTAGTTATTTCCACATATTTCTACACAATAACTGAGACATGGTAACACTAGGGAGCAAGAACAGTACAGAACATAAAGGGACGTTTGGTCGACAAAAATATTTTGCTTTATTCATTATTGACGTATTTCTTGCTACTTTATGTTGTATACTTTTGTATGAGATTTTCAGTTTATTTTATCATCTATTATTGCATCAAAAAATGTGATTTCATTCACCCTTTCAATGTCCACTCCATCTATTTGTATCTGTGTTTGACTCTGTCTTTTACTGTTACCGAATAACATTATTTTAGTTTTACTGGGATTCAAAGAGAGTCTGTTTTTGTCAAACCATCCCTTTAATTTGTTCATTTATTGTGTTATTATTTGTATTAGCTTCTGTGTGTTTGCTCCTGAACAAAACACAGTTGTGTCGTCTGCAAATTATACTAACTTTAAGTCCTTTGTAACTTTACAAATGTCGTTTATATAAGGATTGAACAAATTTGGTCCCAGTATTGATCCCTGGAGTATGCCACAAGGTATATTCAGCGTTGTAGGTGTGTGTTCACCTATCCTCACGTAATGCTTCCTGTTGGTTAATTACAAACCCCGTTTCCATATGAGTTGGGAAATTGTGTTAGATGTAAATATAAACGGAATACAATGATTTGCAAATCATTTTCAACCCATATTCAGTTGAATGCACTACAAAGACAAGATACTTGATGTTCAAACTCGTAAACTTAATTTTTGTTTTGCAAATAATAAGTAACTTAGAATTTCATGGCTGCAACACGTGCCAAAGTAGTTGGGAAAGGGCATGTTCACCACTGTGTTACATGGCCTTTCCTTTTAACAACACTCAGTAAACGTTTGGGAACTGAGGAGACACATTTTTTAAGCTTTTCAGGTGGAATTCTTTCCCATTCTTGCTTGATGTACAGCTTAAGTTGTTCAACAGTCCGGGGGTCTCCGTTGTGCTATTTTAGGCTTCCTAATGCGCCACACATTTTCAATGGGAGACAGGTCTGGACTACAGGCAGGCCAGTCTAGTACCCACATTCTTTTACTATGAAGCCACGTTGATGTAACACGTGGCTTGGCATTGTCTTGCTGAAATAAGCAGGGGCGTCCATGGTAACGTTGCTTGGATGGCAACATATGTTGCTCCAAAACCTGTATGTACCTTTCAGCATTAATGGCGCCTTCACAGATGTGTAAGTTACCCATGTCTTGGGCACTAATACACCCCCATACCATCACAGATGCTGGCTTTTCAACTTTGCGCCTATAACACTCCGGATTGGTTCTTTTCCTCTTTGGTCCGGAGGACACGACGTCCACAGTTTCCAAAAACAATTTGAAATGTGGACTCGTCAGACCACAGAACACTTTTCCACTTTGTATCAGTCAATCTTAGATGAGCTCAGGCCCAGCGAAGCCGACGGCGTTTCTGGGTGTTGTTGATAAACGGTTTTTGCCTTGCATAGGAGAGTTTTAACTTGCACTTACAGATGTAGCTACCGACTGTAGTTACTGACAGTGGGTTTCTGAAGTGTTCCTGAGCCCATGTGGTGATATCCTTTACACACTGATGTTGTTTGTCGATGCAGTACAGCCTGAGGGATCGAAGGTCACAGGCTTAGCTGCTTACGTGCAGTGATTTCTCCAGATTCTCTGAACCCTTTGATGATATTACGGACCGTAGATGGTGAAATCCCTAAATTCCTTGCAATAGCTGGTTGAGAAAGGTTTTTCTTAAACTGTTCAACAATTTGCTCACGCATTTGTTGACAAAGTGGTGACCCTCGCCCCATCCTTGTTTGTGAATGACTGAGCATTTCATGGAATCTACTTTTATACCCAATCATGGCACCCACCTGTTCCCAATTTGCCTGTTCACCTGTGGGATGTTCCAAATAAGTGTTTGATGAGCATTCCTCAACTTTATCAGTATTTATTGCCACCTTTCCCAACTTCTTTGTCACGTGTTGCTGTCATCAAATTCTAAAGTTAATGATTATTTGCAAAAAAAAAATTTTTTTTTATCAGTTTGAACATCAAATATGTTGTCTTTGTAGCATATTCAATATTGGTTGAAAATGATTTGCAAATCATTGTATTCCGTTTATATTTACATCTAACACAATTTCCCAACTCATATGGAAACAGGGTTTGTAGCTTCTTACCCAGTTTAAAAAAAGACCCTCTCATGCCATATAGCTCTGATTTGTTCATTAGGATATTATGATTATTTGTGTCAAATGATTTTGTTAGATTAATAAACACTGCTGCTGCACACTGTTTACCATCAATTGTGTTGGTAATCTTTTTCAGTTATATCGATTAATGCCATCCATGTTGAAATGTTAGCTCTGTATCTGTATTGGTTGTCAGCGAGTGTTCCTCTTTTATTTATGAATTAGTCCAATCTGTTGTTAAACAATTCCCCCCCCCCAAAAAAAAAAATTGTGTAAGTAAGAAAACAGGTTTATAATTTGTAAGTTGTTTTTTGTCTCCAAACTTATAAATGGTATAACTTTTGCTATTTTTAACCTTAAGAACAACTGAAATTTTTAATAAATGTAGCTTAAGAACTGTGACAATGGAAAGCTACATGTCAGTCAAACAAGTTAGTTTATGGAACAAACGTGACACTGGAGCAAAACAATGTAAATCTCTCTGTATTTAAAAAATTATGTAAAAATCATGATGATGAAAATATATGACTTTGAGTGGGCTGATATTTTGGTTGTAGAGTATGATACGAAATAGAAGTATTGTCACAGCCCGGGCGCATTCCAGTGCGCATTCATCTGTGCGCTGCGCTGAGCACACCTCCAAGCGCGTTCCTACGCGCGTTCCTACGCGCGTTCCTACGCGCGGCACTCCTGCTGCAGCCAGCGGATTAGTTTCACACTTCATTTCTTATTGTTTAATAAATAAATACAGCTAAAACGATGTCCTGCATTTTGTGCCGTCTTCTTGCCTCTGTACCGTAACAGTACATTTTGGCCAAAAGAATAGGAACCAGATGGCACAGTAGACCTTAGTCCCAGCCCCTTTTCTCGATTTCGACGGTTCCCTACCTGTCACCATGCGTCCGAGACGCAGTGAGTTGACCCGACCAGGTGGAATATCTCTCTCGAACCGTCAAAAAGAGAAGATTTTTGAACAGTTGAAGGCTGATTCGTTGCCGTCGTGGCATTCGTCAGAGGACTACGCCCCCAGTGACCCTATCCCCGCCCCCAGTGACTAGTTCCGCCTCCAGTGACTCACGCCCCGTCCCCAATGATTCAAGCTCCACTCCCAGTGATTCTAGCCCCGCCCCCAGTGACATTGGCCCCACCCCCAATAACTCTTGCTCCGCCCACCGCTTTGGAAATGTTTTCTGGTCCTCCTCGACAGTCTCCTGTGGGAAAGAGGGATGGACTGTTCCGCCTATCTAGAGGGGAGTAAGAATCTACCCGCCTCCCACCCTTTGTGACTGTTCCAGATTTGTCAGGAAGCGTCTGGCGTCCGCTTTCGGAGGGGGGGATGGTACTGATGGCTGTGCTGGTGGGGTGGCATAGCTGCGACTAGCAAAATGGCTACCCCCTGCTCGACCACCACCACCTGTCCTTCGGCATACCAAGCCGCAACCTTCAGCCAGACCACCACCACCTAGTCTTCGGCAGACCAATCCGCAACCTCCAGCCAGACCACCACCACCTGCTCCTAGGCTGGTCCCCGTACCAGCACCCGCTCCAAGGCTGGTCCCCGTACCAGAACCAGCTCCAAGGCTGGTCCCCGTACCAGCACCTGCTCCATGGCTGGTCCCATTCCAGCACCCAGACTGGTCCCCCTACCAGCACCCAGACTGGTCCCCGTACCAGCATCCAGACTGGTTCCCATACCAGCACCCAGACTGGTTCCCGTACTAGCACCCAGACTGGTCCCTGTATCAGCACTCAGACTGGTTCCCGTACCAGCACCCAGACTGGTCCCCATGCCAGCACCACGGCCAGTTCATGCTTCAGCTCCTCAGCCTGCTTCTTCATCTCTGGCTCCGACGACATCGTCCTCCTCTTCTCTGAGTCCGACGACGTCATCCTCCTCGTCTCCGGCGGGCTGTACCACAACGCCGCCCTCGTCTCCAGCATCTTTGCTCCCGCGACCTCTGGCTGGCCAGCCACACAGGCGGCCTTCAGACTGTTAGCTGAACAGCTAACAGTCTGAAGGCCTTTTTTCTAACCCCCCCTCTGCCATCCACTCTTTAACGAAAAAAACAACATTTGGAATTTAAAAAAACAAAAAAACAAAAGAAAGATGGATGGCTATATCTCAACACTTCCACAAAAAGGTCTAAACGTGAACACTACAGCATAGAACAAGAAGCTATAAAAATATACAGACACCTTAGGGGGTAAAGGGTTTAGAAGGTGGGATTAAATTAACATTTTTAATTAAAAAAAGGCAGATTGTACTGCGTCTCTGGGGGCCATCAGACGCCCGCACACTTTTTTGCGCCTACAGCAGCGACGCCCAGGATATAGGGGTGGAACTATTAGGCTGCTGTGGTTCTGGCGCCACTCGCGTCCATGGGCAGCGGCGTTCTACTACCGCCACCAGACTCGTCCCCGGTGGATTCAGGGACACTTGGGCCGGCGACCCACCACCAATTACCCCCTCCACTCTCCCTTGACTCTTGATCTCAGTGTCCTTCTGTTTCCAGTTCTAAGACATCTGGAAGCTGTCCATAAGGAGGGGAGTACTGTCACAGCCTGGGCGCATTCATCTGTGTGCTGCGCTGAGCGCACCTCCAAGTGAGCTCCTGCGCGTGCCACTCCTGCTGCAGCCAGCGGCTGCAATCAATCAGCAATCTTCACACCTGTCGCTGATGAGCTCCCTGGGCTTCTTAAGCCAGTGCAGACCTGCGTTCCTGGCCAGAACGTAGCGACCTGTTCCAGTACAGTAAGCCGAAAATCTCTAGCTCTATGCACACTCTCTCTCTGTGTTTCTCCCCCACCGTGTTCATTTGTCTCGTGTCCCTTGTCGTTATCCAGCAGCATTCCTCCGTTTCAGCGTCACGAGCTGTGTGTCTCGTCTCCCTGTATCCCCTCTAAATAACCTGGCTGCCTCTTGCATCTCGACCTGCCGCCTGGACACGGACTCTGACGCCTCGCTCCTGCCCTCGACCTCACGCCTGTTCACGGACCTCCGAGCTTGTCTTGCCCCCTTGGACTTCCACACCTCGCTCAACACTACCTGTAACACTCAACAGCTAATCACCATACATAGTCGCACACCACACACATTTGGATTAGTTTCACACTTCATTTCTTATTGTATATATAAATAAATAAAGCTAAAACGACGTCCTGCATTCTGTGCCGTCATCTTCCCCCTGTACCATAACAAGTACAGCCTTAAAAGTCTTCTGAGTTCAACAGCAAATTTTGTATTTGTGTGACTCGGCGGAGGATATTATTAGTTAATACTTCTTTCTGTTCCTTTTCATTCATGATTTATTTTAGTCTTGTATAAACTACCGGTATTTTATTTGATATTGACTGAATGAAAAAAAAAGGAAAAAAATTCTCGCAAGATTAAAACATGGATATATATATTTTTTTTTTACAGAATAGCTGTCTCGCAAGAAGAATGCAGTCAGAAGTATTTTTTTACATATCCTTCTGGCCGTGTGCGACTGGCTGGACCCGCACATAAGGTGCTTTGCGCACACTACCACCTGAGAGATAGCGAACAGAGTGTTGGCATTACCTACACCCGCGGCGCGACTCGCCTGTTCAGGCGGGCTATGAGGGGGAAACACCCAGCCTCTCTCCTTCATTTGAGTTTCACAGCCAACTTGGAATCCCAACTATCGCTATCATGCGACCTGACCGCGACAGAATGTCCCGACCAAGAAGTGAACCAGCAGAACAATAAAGCGAGGAGGAAATGAGGGAGTTTGTGAGGAGAATGTTTGAGGAGATGAAAGCAGAGGCCCAGCAGTACTCACCGCAGGAATTGGAGACTATGGCGTGGGGGCCAGATGACTCCGATCGATACTTTTTGGCAGAGTGCCTATCTTGCGCGGCGAAGACGAAGGCGGAAGTTGACCCCGGCAGCTTAGAAACACCGGCAAGACGCGCAAGCCGCTCAGGTCCCTCTGCTGTAGGTGGATCAATCGCGCACCGATCCTCTCCAACTGTGGTCGAATATTGTAATCCCATTTCCTACTTTGCCTCACAATTCACGGTTTGGGCTAAAAGCCAATACAGCTCAAGCGCGGCGTAGCTCGTCTTCCTCCTCGTCGTCCACAGATATGGGCGGTTCGAGGATGCCCGCCTCGCCAGCTGCATTGCCGTTTTACTCGCCGCCGGCATCTGACTCTTACCCACTGGTTGCAAAGACACGCAACCAGGCAACCCACCACCTAATCCTCCCTCCTCCCTGCTGTGACTTTGGACTTGTTCTGTTTTTGTTTTGGGACGTCTGCAATCCGTCCCTTAAGGAGGGGGTTCTGTCACGCATTTCCTATGTTTGGTGTTGTAGTTCCTGTCTGGCACTCTTACTGTAGTTTGGTTGTACAAACCCCAAAACCAGTGAAGTGTCCTCCGGACCAAAGAGGAAAAGAACCATTGGGATTGTTCTAGGCGCAAAGTTCCAAAGCCAGCATCTGTGATGGTATGGGGGGTGTTAGTGCACAAGGCATGGGTAACTTACACATCTGTGAAGGCGCCATTAATGCTGAAAAATACATACAGGTTTTGGAGCAACATATGTTGCCACCCAAGCAACGTTATCATGGACGCCCCTGCTTATTTCAGCAAGACAATGCCAAGCCACGTGTTACAACAGTGTCGCTTCATAGTAAAAGAGTGTGGGTACTAGATTGGCCTGCCTGGAGTCCAGACCTGTCTCCCATTGAAAATGTGTGGCGCATTAAGAACCGTAAAATACGACAACGGAGATCCCGGACTGTTGAACAACTTAAGCTGTACATAAAGCAAGAATGGGAAAGAATTCCACCTGAAAAGCTTAAAAACTTGGTCTCCTCAGTTTCCAAACGTTTACTGAGTGTGGTTAAAAGGAAAGGCCATGTAACACAGTGGTAAAAATGCCCCTTTGCCAACTTTTTTGCAATGGGTTGCTGCCATTAAATTCTAAGTTAATGATTATTTCCAAAAAAACAACAACAAGTTTCTCAGTTCGAACATTAAATATCTTGTCTTTTGGAGTCTATTCAATTGAATATAAGTTGAAAAGGATTTGCAAATCATTGTATTCTGTTTTTATTTACGACTTACACAACATGCCAACTTAACTGGTTTTGTGTTTTGTACTTCCTGTACACTTTACCCCTCCACACACATGTTTCAAATGAACAATTAAGACTATTTAAGTTGAGCCGTGGCATTGTATACAGATGTATGCTGCTGAACACTGTTTGCTTATTTGAGACTTCCAAGTAAGTTAGTTCCCACATAGTCTAGGTTTTTTGTGCATTCCCAAATGCACTAGTGTTTGTTCGGCGTGCACCTCCCTGCACAAGTGTTTTATTGTTTTTGTATTGGTTTATATTAAATACATTGCACTGCACGCTGTGTCCAATTATCTTCTGCATCTGGGATTACAACTATCGCTTTCATGCGACCTGAACGCAACAATTATTAGTGTGGAGAGTTCTTGGCTATACATCTTTATTTATCATAATATAAAAAACATTATTATAATGTATTAAATTAATATGTGTTATGCTAAAAATCCCCATACACACTTGATATGTTTACATGCACTAAAAAACAAATTATTGCATGGATTTGAATGAAATCATCTTTTTAAAGAACGTAAAGTATCTAGATAAATAATTTGGTTTTGTTTTGAAAAAAAAGTTGTGTTTTTTTTTCTACAAAAAAAGTCAACAACATATTCAACATAAAGTGGTAAGACTCTGAATTGCAATAATTATAAAACCTGTCATTATTCACTAAAATGTAATTTTAAATCTGTCAAGTTTCCCTTTCCTTCAGACTGTAAAGTAAAGATTAACTGATACATTTAAGATTATCAACATTGGATAAAACCAACCATGCCAATACTGCATTATTATAATGTTATATTATAATTAGTGCATCTCCTCTGAGTTAAGGCTCCCCCTGGTTTTGACGCTCCGGTTTCTGACTTTAGTCGAGGGTTTTTTAACTTTAGAATTTGATGCCAGCAACACATGACAAAGAAGTTGGGAAAGGTGGCAATAAATACTGATAAAGTTGAGGAATGCTAATCAAACACTTATTTGGAACATCCCACAGGTGAACAGGCAAATTGGGAACAGGTGGGTGCCATGATTGGGTATAAAAGTAGATTCCATGAAATGCTCAGTCATTCACAAACAAGGATGGGGCGAGGGTCACCACTTTGCAGAGGTGTGGACTCGAGTCACATGACTTGGACTCGAGTCAGACTCGAGTCATGAATTTGATGACTTTAGACTCGACTTGACAAAATGTAAAAAGACTTGCAACTCGACTTAGACTTTAACATCAATGACTTGTGACTTCACTTGGACTTGAGCCTTTTGAATTGACATGACTTGACATGACTTGCTACTTTCCCCAAAACCCAAAGATGAAAAAGTTATTCGGGAGCGCTACGTATTTTTCATTGTGTACTTGTCTATAAGCGTTGCGTGTGTCAGCTGGTGTGGTCTCAGTACAACAGCCAATCAAATTAGATCTACTTTGTTTTCATCACACAGCATTCATCCAATCAAATTGCAGGACAACCAACGAAGAAGACATGTCCAAACCACACGCCAGTGAACAAAAAATGATACCTAAAATAATTTTGTTTGGGTATAAAAATTACGAGGTGGTCAACACAAAACGGTTTGCAGTATGCAACACATGCGGTTCGAAAATTACTGATGGAGAGGCAACAACTTCCAACTTCGTCCGGCATTTGAAGTTGCACAAAGAACGGTAAGTTTTGAATGTAAGATAACGTTTATTGGCTAAGTAACGTGACTTTTATTTGCTGTGTAGTTAAATCAGTGAGGCTGTAAACTCACTGCTAACGTTATAACGTTATTGCAAACATGGGAATCTGTTGCAGTTCACTACCTAATTCATACTTTTTGTTCAGTGATTTTTTTTAAGCAGGGTTACGTTAGTCAATATATCACACGTAACGTTAGACGGCGGTCAGCAGCACCGCGTATTTTAGCCACCTAAAAAAAGACAAAAATAGTAAAATAAAGGTCAGTTAAAATGTATACTATATTATGAATATGTGTACAGTTTTAGCTAGCTTTCTGACATACTGTTGGTTGTTTACCTCAGTGGTCCCCAACCACCGGGCCGCGGCCCGGTACTGGTCCGTGGATCGATTGGTATCGGGCCGCACAAGAAATATATATATTTTTTCTTTTTTTAATTAAATCAACATAAAAAACACAAGATACACTTACAAGTAGTGCACCAACCCAAAACAACTCTCTCCCCCCTTTTGTTCTGGGCATTGAACATGAAGACTCTTCCTTCACTGTTCCGAGTGGCCATGAGAGTCTTGGCAGTGCCTGCCTCCAGTGCTCCAGTGGAGCGAGTTTTCAGCCATGGTGGCATCATACTACGCCCCCATCGTGCACAAATGACTGACAGACTCTTGGCTAATTTGGTCTTTTGCAGATGCAATGCAGCATAGGGCCCTGACATATAAAAAGTACAACTTTCTTGTTATGTTCACGTATATGTCATGTTTTTTCAATGTTAACACTTTTGTACAAATAAGTACATTTGCACTTTATTTTTCAATGTGTTTGTTCTGTAAAGGAATGAGTTAATGTTTAAAATGACTGGTTAATAGTGCTATTATAAAGTGCAATGTCAGCACAATTTTCTTTCCTGCAATTTAAAATGCACTTGTTTTAATAAATAAATACAGCGTTTGAAAAGCATACACAATCTGTGTTAATATATTAGTCTGTGGTTAAAAGGACTTGAAAGGACTCGAAACTCAAAATGCAGGACTTAGGACTTGACTTGAGACTTGCCTGTCTTGACTCGGGACTTGACTCGGACTTGAGGGCAAAGACTTGAGACTTACTTGTGACTTGCAAAACAATGACTTGGTCCCACCTCTGCCACTTTGTCAACAAATGCGTGAGCAAATTGTTGAACAGTTTAAGAAAAACCTTTCTCAACCAGCTATTGCAAGGAATTTAGGGATTTCACCATCTACGGTCCGTAACATCATCAAAGGGTTCAGAGAATCTGGAGAAATCCCTGCACATAAGCAGCTAAGCCCGTGACCTTCGATCCCTCAGGCTGTACTGCATCAACAAACGACATTAGTGTGTAAAGGATATCACCACATGGGCTCAGGAACACTTCAGAAACCCACTGTCAGTAACTACAGTTGGTCGCTACATCTGTAAGTGCAAGTTAAAACTCTCCTATGCAAGGCGAAAACCGTTTATCAACAATACCCAGAAACGCTGTCGGCTTCGCTGGGCCTGAGCTCATCTAAGATGGACTGATACAAAGTGGAAAAGAGTTCTGTGGTCTGACGAGTCCACATTTCAAACTGTTTTTGGAAACTGTGGACGTCGTGTCCTCCGGACCAAAGAGGAAAAGAACCATCCGGATTGTTATAGGCGCAAAGTTGAAAAGCCAGCATCTGTGATGGTATGGGGGTGTATTAGTGCCCAAGACATGGGTAACTTACACATCTGTGAAGGCGCCATTAATGCTGAAAGGTACATACAGGTTTTGGAGCAACATATGTTGCCATCCAAGCAACGTTACCATGGACGCCCCTGCTTTTTCAGCAAGACAATGCCAAGCCACGTGTTACTTCAACGTGGCTTCATAGTAAAAGAGTGCGGGTACTAGACTGGCCTGCCTGTAGTCCAGACCTGTCTCCCATTGAAAATGTGTGGCGCATTATGAAGCCTAAAATACCACAACGGAGACCCCGGACTGTTAAACAACTTGAGCTGTACATCAAGCAAGAATGGGAAAGAATTCCACTTGAGAAGCTTAAAAAATGTGTCTCCTCAGTTCCCAAACGTTTACTGAGTGTTGTTAAAAGGAAAGGCCATGTACCACAGTGGTGAACATGCCCTTTCCCAACTACTTTGGCACGTGTTGCAGCCATGAAATTCTAAGTTAATTACTATTTGCAAAAAAAAAAAAAAAAGTTTATGACTTTGAACATCAAATATCTTGTCTTTGTAGTGCATTCAATTGAATATGGGTTGAAAATGATTTGCAAATCATTGTATTCCGTTTATATTTACATCTAACACAATTTCCCAACTCATATGGAAACGGGGTTTGTATATTAATTTGATGCTAACATTTATGACGCTGTGCTGTCATAGTTGCAATTCAGTGTCTGTTTCCGCTTCTTGCAAGGCACAAAAATGAAGCAATTACCTTTGTAGTGCATCTGATAAGAGGTAACCCAGCGCATTGTATCCAAACTTTTCACCATGTCGTTGGTCCGCTCAGATGACGTCACATTCCCCACCTCTTTGGGGTTGGGCAGCATTGCCAATTTGGCTGTCTTCTCCCTTGTTGGTGTCTCCAAGACCTCATGCCTATATGGACCACCTGTATCAGGACATGGAATTTATTGACAGAGTCCCCTGAGCCTTTTATGTCTCCAAATGATTTCACTGTACCTTTAGTTTTGCTGCGTACAGTAACATTGCATGGTAGAGTTGGGACAATGGGGCTGACAAATGGGAACGGTGCCACCGTGACCCCAGGACCACCTGAAGACCGACTGGACGGGAACATGGCAAAGCGGGAGATGTGGGATGCATAGGGATGTTCTCTTGGAGCGCCAGTCTTTATTGCTTTCTCCCTGATCATTCAGTTTTCAAGTTGTGTGTCAGGGGCAAACATATTTCGACACAAGGAATCATCTTAATATCCATACTCACACTACATTTACATCAGTGGGTTTTGGTACGCTGAGAAAAGACACATCATCATCTTCATCATTTTATGTTACAATAATAACACAAACAAGGTTACCCACAGCTGATCATTGAGGCGCGCATCACTTTTCTTTGTGACCTCATTGATGTCACAGGGACCCATAATTCCCCTGTGAAAGGAGGAAAGGAATCCAATAATTAGGATAGTTTTACTTCATTTGATTTTGTGTGTCGTGTGTCCATATGCTCACTTTGGTATGATGTGATAGGCATAGGGGGACTCCATCTGATGAGAAACATTGATGAGAATATCAAACAGGAGAACAGATTTTTCCACAACAACCACACTAATTAGTTCGATTAAATTAAAAAGTGGTGGGGAAATTCCAGAAACTTGCCGTGCAAATGACTCTGCTGTCCGGTGACAAATACAATTGACCGTAAAAACAGGAAAGGTGTCATGATCTGACATGACAGTTTGGACTTTTCCTGTGTTTAGTACCATTTCCAGTCCTGGTGCTCTTGTTTTATAGTGTTTCCTGTTTGGACTGTGTTTTGCAGCACCTTTACTTTCTGTTCCTTGTCCTTCGAGCACACCTGTTCCACATTCTCAATTACTTCTATTTAGGCTACGTTCACACTACAGGGTCCGATGTCCAATTCAATTTTTTTTTTGTTAAATCCCATCTTTTTATGTAATTGTTCACATTACAAAAAAGGGATGTCTAATGTAAACGTAAACTGACGAGGCATGCAGACACATGTAATGCAGTGTGTACGGAAGTAAACATGGCTCCAATTCTAGTTGGTCTCTCAGTCCTGGCGGCGCATTTGTGGCAATATCAAGGATTTTGTACAATCAATGTCAACATTTTCTGAAGCGAATTATTGCGAGTAAAAGATTTAGAAGGCAAGCATTTTGTCTCTAGCAGTTTGTGGGACATTTGCTTCGATGTCTGCTCCGAAGAGCGTGTGGCCGAGCAGTCGGAGAAAGGAGAGGTGGAACATTGACATGAGTTCCCAAAAAATTATTTTCCCCTGCTTTCTGCTCATTTGTCAACCATTTTTGGATGCTTGTCGGTTTTTAATGACGTATTGGTCGGATGACCGTGACCCGGTTGTTCAGACTACAGCAGTGGTTCTTAACCTTGTTGGAGGTACCGAACCCCACCAGTTTCATATGTGCATCCACCGAACCCTTCTTTAGTGAAAAATAAAATGTTGGGTTTTTTTCAAATTCAAGATAAAGTTACATGTTTTTTTTACTGGTGCACAAAATGAACCGTGCATGAACATCACCATGTTCAAAGAACAAAACCAACACAGTGCATGAACTCACAACAAATTACACGCCTGAAAATCAGATGGAAAATTAGAGGGAACATTCTTTGGAGGTATCCATAATACGCCAATAGGGAGAAGTTTTTATTTACACGATGAGTCGGGTGTGTCTTGACCTCCGCGGCAGAGGCTCCGCCGAACCCCTGAGGCCGACTCACCAAACCCCTAAGGTTCGATCGAACCCAGGTTAAGAACCACTGGACTACAGTCAAATTGGATACATATCAGATTTATATCCACATATGAAAAACTCGGAATTGCACTGACATGAAAAAAGACAGGTCACGTATGGGCAAAAAAATTGGAATTGAGATGCAGTGTGAACAAGGCCTTAGTTCCACATTTTTCAGTCTTTCAGTGCTAGTTCATTATGGCCTGTATGTTAAAGTGTTCTGTTGCTGTCTGATTTCCTGCTACACCTGTGTTGCAAATCGCTTGCCTTCTCTGCATCCTGGGATTACATCAACAGCACTTTTTGCAACATCGTCACAAAAAGTGAAAGTAAAAAACAAACGGTGACACCGTAGCGGGCGGTGTATATTGTAGCGTCCCGGAAGAGTTAGTGCTGCAAGGGATTTTGGGTATTTGTTCTGTTGTGTTTATGTTGTGTTACGGTGCTGATGTTCTCCCGAAATGTGTTTGTCATTCTTGTTTGGTGTGGGTTCACAGTGTGGCGCATATTTGTAACAGTGTTAAAGTTGTTTATACGGCCACCCTCAGTGTGACCTGTATGTCTGTTGATCAAGTATGTATTGCATTCACTTGTGTGTGTGAAAAACCGTAGATGTTGTGTGACTTGGCCGGCACGCAAAGGCAGTGCCTTTAAGGTTAATTGGCGCTCTGTACTTCCCCCTACGTCGTGTACACAGCGGCATTTTAAAATGTCATAAATTTTACTTATTGGAACCGATACCGATAATTTCCGATATTACATTTTAAAGCATTTATCGGCCGATAATATCGGCAGTCCGATAGTCCGATATTATCGGACATCCCTACTTATGAGGCTGCCCCGAGGGCGCCAACTTTCCAAAGGGTAATTTTGACTCATTTAAGTTGGTAGAGTGGCCGTGTCAGCAATCGGAGTGTTGCTGGTTACTGGGGTTCAATCCCCACCTTCTACCATCCTAGTCACGTCCGTTGTGTCCTTGGGCAAGACACTTCACCCCTTGCTCCTGATGGCTGCTGGTTAGCGCCTTGCATGGCAGCTCCCGCCATCAGTGTGTGAATGTGTGTGAATGGGTGAATGTGGTAATACTGTCAAAGCGCTTTGAGTACCTTTAAGGTGAAAAGCGCTATACAAGTATAACCCATTTATCATTTATAATTTACTTGTGTAAAATAAAGACCTTTAAAATATATATATATATATATATATATATATATATATATATATATGCTCTGTTAAACCACTAATGGTAATGTAAACTAGTCGGTGGTGTTCTTATTATATTTTGAGTTTGAGGGAGTAGCAAACAGCCCCTTTAATGTGTTTATCAAACACCTTTGATTAACATCTTTATGTCAACAAACATTTTTTATAGTTTTCTAAACAAATATTTATCTACATTAATGTGGACTTATTACTTCTTTTGTGTTATTGTGGCATTTTAAATTTTGGTAAAAATTAACTGCGTATTATCTGTGGTGTCCCACATAGGCTAGTATTGGGTCCTAAAGTATTGATTATGCACATTTGTAAGGTGTATATTTAATTGAAGTTTGTGGTTTGCTGATGACATAAATATTTTCTGTTCCGAAGGAGAACTTGCAGCAAAATTGCAGTAGCTCTTGGAATGGTCAAATAAATGTAAACTAAAATATTGGTTTGACAAAAATAAATGATCGCTAAACTTGAATAAAACCAAATGTATAAAGACCTTGCTAAATAGTTTTAATAAACTAGATGATTTATTCCTGTAACTATATACTAAGGCAAAATATCGAGATATATATCGTGTATCGTGATATGGCCTAAAAATATCGAGATATTAAAAAAAGGCCATATCGTCCAGCCCTATGCACAATAAATTAACACAAAATCCGTACTTTGGAGCAATGTTCACGGACTCTCGTGTTTGGCTTGTTTACTTCCCGTCACAGGCGAGGGATGATGGTCGTGGTTCTATTTATATGTGTCTTTTATCATTTAGCTGCGCTGTTACTTCATGATTGTGTCCCATATGAACATTACATTGCTGTAAACAATGTAAACAAACGATCACTGTCATATAAGTTTGCTTCAGCAGCCAGTTGATACACTCGCTTTGAATCGGTTCTGAAGAATTGTCACGTTCAAACACAGGACATCTATTAAACAAGACAAAAGGCAAGGAATCAAACAGAGACAGAATTCAATTTGGACTCAATATTGAGGAGAGACATGGCCACTGCACTCTCTGCACAGTCCTGCACCACGCTCTGACGAAGAAGGTTTTCGTCTCCTCTTTTAATTCAGATGTTCCATGTTCACGCACCAACATATGTCACAGCAGGAATGGTAAGTGTGTAAAAGAGTCATTGTTTTCGGTCGCTTTGAAGTCCAAGAAGAGGATTTCTCGGGCTTGGGCTCTTCCTGGATCCAGCTGGGGCAGGTGTTGGAGGACAATGGATAACCCCTCCCGTCTCCTGACCACAGGGACTTCAAGAGGGCAGCGGGTCGTAAATAGCGTTGACTTCAGTTACCAAATAGTTGGAAGAGAGTTTGTGAAATACTTCAAAGAGAGTTCGTTTAACACTTCAAAGAGAGTTCCTCTGGGAGTTGAGCAGATCCTGCCATCTGTCCGTGTTGAAATCACAGTGGTGTTTCACGAGCCTTCTTCCTCTTGTTAGGCCTCGAAAGACAGCATTCATAATACAACGTTTCTTTTGTGATAACTTACAAACAATTATTCCAACATTTCCCTCCTGTTTATCGCAAAAACTTCCCCAGACTCTCTTCATCCCCAATAACTTCTTCTTAAGATTTTCAGTTAATGGTTCATTTTCCTAGGGCCAAGTTATGTTTACACTCAGAGTTCAACATCAATTTTTCTCATCGTTACTCGGGTCTGGAAACAGATCAGGAACACCATCCAGGTAGGTATCCCCATCATCAGATTCATCTTCCTTATCGTCCGCCAGGAGGTGCATCTGAACAGCTTTATCATCTGCCTGGCTAATCGCTGTGGTAATCAGACGGTTAAGCAGAGAACGCAGACAGGGAATACAACAACATCCACACAACGTCAGTATTGCTACAAACACGGCCATAGATACTAGAATTGATGATACCAAAGACTTGTATTTGCCGAAACCGTCCATCCACCCATCCCACATAGATGTATCTATGCCTGGGTGCTCTTTCATTTTACCGTTGAGGGTGCGAAGGCCTTCCAGTGCTTTGGTCAGGCTACCTTCTGCGTCGGTGTTGTTTGGTATGAACGTGCAACACTGTTCACCAAATATTGCGCACACACCCCCTCTTTCCGCTAACAACATGTCCAGCGCCATACGGTTTTGAAAGGCCATAAGGGAGGTGGCGGCGAGTTGATCAGCGACTGCTTCAAGTCCGGCCTGTGTCCAATTTCCCAATCTCTGTACGTTGTAGTGGACATAGTTTATCCTGTCAACATGCTTGTTAATCGTACACCACCAGCAGACGGATGATTCAAATCCAGCTGCAACTTGATTTACCAATTTATAGTTGTCAGGTACACCTCTTGGGACACCTATTGCATCAATATAAGTTGGATCTCCAACACTTTGCCAGGTCATATCACGTTTAGTTATTTTCCAATGTTTAGGTATCAAACTGTTCAGGCGTGTTAACAATTCTTGTGCTGTTGTGGGGTATATGGAGGTGGGCAGGAGCAGTGTGATCAGAGCACAATATCCTGTTACATTTTGCGGTAATCGGTTATAGATTCTTTCCTCACCGCACCACCACCACACATCTCCTCGTGATACTGGTACAAATATTGATACATTTACTATGTGTAAGCAGTTATCCAATGATAAATTTCCTAACTGTTGTCCAGAGCCTAGCATGTTAATGCAGGTGTAATTAGCTTTTGTCACATGTTTATCAAATATTGGTTTCTGCTTTGTTTCCTTAGTTACAGGGTAGATTTTGTCCCATGTAGTGCAATTCCTTTCAGGAGTTGTTTTGCTCATTACTTCAATTAAACATTTTTCACTCATAGGTGCCGGGATGATCTTGAGTAATGGCCTAGGACTCATGCATACCACACAATCAATTTTAGCAGCCTTACCCGCTTGCTCCGCCATGAGCAACCAATTATTGTTTTGCCCTGATACTCCTGTGGTAATAGTAAACCATTCATCCTTTGATAAGGGTCCATTGACAATGTGGACCTTGAGAGTGCTTTTGGTCAGGGGTCCTATTGTTAGACCTGTGTGTGTTTTCCCAATATGGTTCCTAAATTGTTTACTTCTATCTTTAATGGTCACATTTGGGCAGAGTGATATGACAGCACAGGGATCTTCACCAGTCTTGTAGACACAAATAGCCAGAGGATAACATTTAGGGGCAACATGTCTATTAACAGGTGGAGTGGAGTTGAGTGGAGACTCTGTAGTATTGAATTTCATTACTAGACTATTGCCTGTTTTAGTCAATTTAAATCGGGATTTCCATTTGATTGCCTCTGGTTGCCACCCATAAGTGGATGTGTCCCACGAGTCGGTGGTATGAGAAACCCATCCCCAATCAGAAGTATATCCGCTCACTCCTATGTACCACGGATAGCTTTGCCACTCAATCCCCCTGTGTCCTCCTATTTCTAATTGTGACAGTGGAATTTGCAGTGTGCTGGTGAACATGTCCCTTTGATAACACAAATAGAAACCCGAATACTTTTGTCCATTACTGTTTTTCTGGCAAGGATTTTCTGGCATTTTTTCCACTAATGGGGTTACTCCGAATCCTCCCATTGCCCGTCTTCTAATACGACCTCCCCTGTGAGTGTATTTTACTTCTTGATTCTGCCAGTGGTTTGGGTTTACTATGGGTGCAGTATCATTTTGTTTCCTGAGTTCTACATTTTCCTCAGATTCCCAAGTGAACCATATTAGGGGGGCAGGGCCGACCAGTACCAATATCGTTAACCCATATGTTATGGACCGTCTGAGCCATTGGGGTGTCATTTCTGCTGATTCACTCCTCTACCAAGGTCAGTGGTTTGGCTCAACTCTAGTCATCGTGTGCGTCCACACTATTACCAGACTTTGCTTCCCTTTCCTTATTGGATGATTCAACAGAAATGACCTTTTTACAATGTACTAAGTGTACCCAGGTTGGTCTTTCCACTATCTTTCAAATGGTGTTAGTCCTGTTGTACTTGTAATGTTAATGTACATTTTTACTAAATATTTGCACATCTGCTTTTCCTTTAGGAAATATTTCTACCTACTTTGAAAATGCATCTACTATGACCAGACAATAATGTTTTCCTTCACTCTTATTTAGTTACTTGCATAGATGTTTTATACAATTTTTTTTAATAAGAATTAAACTATAGGAAGTATAGTACTTCTGTATAAGGGTTGTAGGAGCCTAAATGCTGTTTAAGTTAATTTACATTTTTATGGAAGGTGCTTTATGTTTATTCAGCCAAAATGGGACTATTTATTTGCATAATACGAAAATGTATATATTTGCATGCTTAGAATAATTATTACATTTGTCTAAACAGTTTGATGACGTAACTGTGTAAATTGCATATATGGCGGAAGGATCTGTGTGGTAGGTTGGTTTTTGGACAGTGCATTATGGGTAATGGCAGTCAGGTGCGGGGGAATTGAGCCACACAGTTTTTTGACCTCACTCTTACTTTTTCTTAGTCTTGCTTTTTCTAACACCTACTGTAACAAACTCTCTTTATTTTGCCATTCATTTGTTCCCACATCGTTATTGTTTTACGTTTTTGAATTATTAAGTAAACGATACAAAACGAAGAGGAGCGTCTGGAGTTGTGTTTGTTGTCGCCGCAGCAAGCGGAGCAGGAGAAAGTAGAGGAGCGTCAAGCTAAAGGCTTAATTAGGAATCTACATTTTAGTCAAAAAACTTGCTCTTTGTGGATTAAGAGGAACGTGGAACCACCTGACTGAAAAGGAACAGAGGAACAAGCCTGCAAGAGGACGCGAGCAGGTACGTGAGTGCACGCTGCTTGAAAGAGAGAGAGAGAGAAGCTCGTCCGGGTGCGATGCTGCTGCACATCGGCATTTTTTATTGACTCGTTGTGGAAATATTGGCTTGTTATGGATGCACAAGACAGTGGAAAAAAGACAGTAAAAATGACCGAGAAGGCTGTAGAAGAGCACAAGGCGAGAAAGATGCAGGCACGCAGGAGCGCACTGGCTCAATTGACTTGCTTGATGACGCAGATTGAGCACTTAATGGAGGAGGATGCTAACGTGGACTAGTGACAACCGGGATCGTCTTCAATTTTTGCTACAGTATACAAGTGGACAACCACATGAGTTGGTTAAGAGTTACATCCATATGGAATCATCAACAGGCTACACTAAAGCAAAACAAATGTTAAAGGAGTTTTTTGGTGATGACTTTAAGATAGCCGAAGCCTACATAACAGAAGCCATGGAGTGGCCAACAATCAAGCCAGAAGACGGTGTTGCCCTTCAGTCCTTCGCATTATTCCTCACAGGCTGCTCTAACACAATGACAGACATTAACTACATGGAGGACTTGGACAACACAGCTAATATAAAGGCACTGACAAACAAACTTCCATATAAACTCAGGGAACCTTGGAGGAAGTTTGCATGCGACTTGCAAGAAAGAACAAAGACAAGAGTTAAGTTTAAGGATTTTGTGGACTTTGTAAACCGGCAAGTCAAGTATCTTTTGAATCCGCTTTATGGGAACATAAAAGAAACCACCATGAACACGAAAGATTCTGTGAGACAGAAAATAAAACCACAATATGTAGAAACCCTCAAACCAAAAAAGGTGTTTACAACAGTCGTTGTGCCCCCCAAGACAGAAAATGATAACCACATCATAACAAAAACACGCACAATTTCGGTGGACTTTATTGGAAAACCTTGTGTTTATTGTAACGGAGAGCAACACAGCCTTACAGTTTGCAAGAAATTCAAGAGCAAGCTACACAAAGACAAGATTGACTTCTTGAGAAGCAAAGGAGTATGTTTTGCATGTTTAAAGCATGGACATATGAGTAGTACCGTATTTTCCGCACTATAAGGCGCACCGGATTATTAGCCGCACCTTCAATGAATTACATATTTCATAACTTTGTCCACCAATAAGCCGCCCCGGACTATAAGCCGCGCCTACGCTGCGCTAAAGGGAATGTCAAAAAAACAGTCAGATAGGTCAGTCAAACTTTAATAATATATTAAAAACCAGCGTTCTAACAACTCTGTTCACTCCCAAAATGTACGCAAATGTGCAATCACAAACATAGTAAAATTCAAAATAGTGCAGAGCAATAGCAACATAATGTTGCTCGAACGTTAATGTCACAACACACAAAATAAACATAGCGCTCACTTTCTGAAGTTATTCTTCATTCGTAAATCCTTCGTCTTCGGTGTCCGAAGTGAAAAGTTGGGCAAATTTACGATCCACTGGCAGATGTTGGCGTCGTCTGGCGCTGCCTCCTCGTCTTAGTGAAGGTGTGTTCGCCTTCTGTCTTCCATTGTTCCCACGCAGTTAGCAGTCTAGCTTCGAATGCCCTGTTGACACCAATATCTAGCGGCTGGAGGTCTTTTGTCAATCCACCCGGAATGACGGCGAGTATTGAATTAAGCGCGTAAGCGTGTCTCTCAATGTGCTGTTATGAGCTAGCAAATATAACAACTACACTACCCAGCATGCAACGATAGTTACGAGCATGCGCGGTAGCCCTGAGAAGTTCCCACGCAGTTAGCAGTCTAGCTTCGAATGCCCTGTTGACACCAATATCTAGCGGCTGGAGGTCTTTTGTCAATCCACCCGGAATGACGGCGAGTATTGAATTAAGCGCGTAAGCGTGTCTCTCAATGTGCTGTTATGAGCTAGCAAATATAACAACTACACTACCCAGCATGCAACGATAGTTACGAGCATGCGCGGTAGCCCTGAGAAGCGTTGTTGTATGCTGGGAGTTCGAATGTGGTTATGAGCACGCTGTGAGAAAACGTTGAGAACTCAGTTAACACGCCTCGTCTGCATTATTTATAATTAGACAGACAACACACTTAATAGGAGCCATTTTGGGGTCTTTACATAAACACACAAATGGGAATGAAACGTCACATATCCCAGCATGTACCGCGCGCTTCTTCTACGGGGAAAAAAGATGGCGGCTGTTTACCGTAGTTGCGAGACCTAAACTTTATGAAAATGAATCTTAATATTTATCCATATATAAAGCGCACCGGGTTATAAGGCGCACTGTCAGCTTTTGAGAAAGTTTGTGGTTTTTAGGTGCGCCTTATAGTGCGGAAAATACGGTAGTTGCAAACAAAAACTTAAATGTCAAGAATGCTCTAGACAGCATCCCACATTATTACACATTGGTCATAAAGACTCCAGAGAAGAAACCACAAAGGACAATTTTGAACAGCAATCAATATCAAGTGCCCTTGTACAAACAACTGAAACCCGTGGTGTCACTGGGGCCGGTAGAGAAGATTGTGTTCTTTCGATCCTTCCCGTGTACATCAAGGCACAAAAAGGAACCAAGACAGTGATCACGTATGCCTTCCTGGACCCAGGTAGTTCAGCTACTTTTGCCACAGAGTCACTGCTAAACCAACTGAATGTGAGTGGACGCAATGTAAGCATCTCGCTGCGAACAATGGGAAACGACACAGTCGTGAACACAAGCATCGTGACTAGCTTGGAAATTAGCAGCTTGGACGGAAAAGAGTTTGTGGAACTAAAGGAAGTTTATACACAGAAAGACATTCCTGTCTCTAAGGACAATATTCCCCGACAAGAGGATATTGACAGATGGCCACACCTAAAGGAGGTGAGAATACCTAATATTAAAGCCAAGATTGGATTACTCATCGGAGTAAACGTTCCCAAAGCGATGGAGCCACTGCAAGTGGTTAAAAGTGTGGCTAATGGACCATACGCTGTGAGAACAATGCTAGGTTGGACAGTAAATGGACCACTCAGAGGTGGAAGTGACAGAACTGCAGTGGACAAATTGACAGGAATTACTGCTAATAGAATCTCAGTGGTGAAGCTTGAGGAGCTTTGGCAGCTGCAGTTCAAGCACGACTTTCCTGATGCTGGACAAAATGAAAACATTGAGATGTCCAAGGACGACCATCAGTTTATCAGTATGGTGTCTCAAACTGCAGTAATTAAATATGGCCACTACAATGTTTGCCTTCCAGTGAGGAAGAATCCTTTGTGTATGCCAAATAACAGGGCAATTGCAGAGCAACGTGCACTGAACCTACGGAAGAAATTTTCCAGAGACGTCAAGTTTTACCAAGAGTACGCGGCGTTCATGGATGACCTTTTAAGAAAAGGTTATGCAGTAAAGCTTGAAGGTGAAGAGCGCAAACCTACTGAGGGGCGAACATGGTATCTGCCTCACCATGGAGTAAGACATCCAACCAAACAGAAGTTGCGTGTAGTCTTCGACTGCGGCGCAAGCTTTCAAGGTACTTCACTAAACCAACAGCTTCTGCAGGGACCTGACCTCACCAGCTCATTAATAGGGGTCCTTATAAGATTTCGCCAGGAGTCTGTGGCGGTTATGGCGGACGTGGAAGCCATGTTCCATCAGGTTGGAGTAAGCGACGAAGACACTGATCTCCTGAGGTTTCTCTGGTGGCCTGATGGAAACTACGAGCTGGATCTTGTTGAACACAAGATGTTGGTTCACATTTTCGGCGCAACATCATCACCAAGTGTTGCAACCTTTGCACTTCAAAAATGTGCAACAGACTTTGCGGACGAGTTTGGACAGGAAACAGCAAGGTCTGTCAACAATAATTTTTATGTGGATGACTGTCTTAAGTCAGTTGCTGATGAAGATACAGCCATTACCCTGTGTGCCGAGTTGAGAAAAATGTTGGCAAAAGGAGGATTTCGGATGACAAAATGGTCAAGCAACAGCAGGAAGTTGCTTAACTCGATCCCAGAAAAGGAAAAAGCACAGGGTTTTCAAGATCTGGACTTGGATGAGGATTACCTGCCAGTGGAGAGAACATTAGGCATCCAGTGGTGTGCCGAATCAGACCAATTCAAGTTCAAGATCAACCTCAAGGATAAACCATACACTCGGAGAGGATTGCTTTCCATAGTAAGTTCAATTTTTGATCCTTTGGGCTTTCTGGCTCCAGTAATATTGCCTGCTAAAAGAATTCTGCAAGATCTATGTCGGCAGAAATATAGTTGGGATCAAGAACTGCCAGACACAGTGATTGAGAGATGGAAAAAGTGGATCTCAAGTCTGTCACAGCTTGAAAATTTTGGAGTTGACAGATGCATCAAGTTAAAGCAGTTTGGTGTGCCAGCCTTTGCGCAGCTTCATCACTTTGCTGATGCAAGTGAAGATGCCTACGGAACCACAAGCTACTTGCTGACGCGCTTTTCAACAGGTGAAGCTCAATCCACCTTGATCATGGCAAAGACAAGGGTGGCGCCCCTAAAGTCTCCAACTATTCCTCGAATGGAATTGACTGCAGCCACAGTTGCTATAAAAATGGATAAGCTTCTGAGAAAAGAGCTTGAACTGGAGATTCAGGAGTCTATCTTTTGGACAGATAGCACGGCAGTGCTCAAGTACTTGAACAGTGAGTGTACCCGATTCAAGACGTTTGTTGCAAACAGGGTCACGGCAATCCTGGAGCACTCTCAGACATCTCAGTGGAGATATGTTAACACCACTCTGAATCCCGCTGATCACGTCTCAAGAGGACAGACCGTGGAAGCATTTTTGAAAAATGAGAGCTGGCTCTCAGGACCAAGTTTCTTGCTCAGCTCACAAGACCAGTGGCCTAAAAATCCAGATCCTGGAATGCTGGATATGGACGACCTAGAGGTCAAAAGAGTGACTCATGTATACGTCATTCAGACACAAGAAGCCAAAGATTTTGTGGATCAGTGGATGAACCATTATTCCTCTTGGACAGCATTGAAGCGTGCTGTTGCCTGGTTTCTAAAATTCAAAGATCTGCTGAAAGAGCTGAAGGAAAAAAGAAACGAACTAAGAACATCAGGAGAAGAAAGTAAGATGCTTGAATTCAAGAAAGATGTCGAAGGAAAGTGTCTGACTTGTGATGACATGACTAGAGTAGAAACAGAAATTGTGAAGTTCTGTCAAAGACAAAGTTTCAAAGAAGATTGGGCGATGCTGGAGAAAAATCAAAGAGTAAAGAAAAGTAGTTCACTTTTCAAGTTAAATCCAATTCTTCAAGATGGAGCTATGAGAGTTGGTGGAAGGTTGAGCCGTATAGCAATGCCTAACTACTCCAAGCAGCAAGCCATATTGCCTAAGGATTCACACATCACAAGGCTTGTGTTGAGACATATTCATGACCTAACAGCTCACGCCGGAAGGAATCACATGATGGCCAATCTACGTCAGAAATTTTGGATACCCGGAGCCATTGTAGCCATCAGAAGGTTTTTGTCCAGGTGTGTCATCTGTAAAAGACTCCACAGAGCCGCTGGAAAGCAACTCATGGCAGATCTACCAACATGCAGGGTCCTACCTGACGATCCACCTTTCACAAGAGTCGGTGTGGACTACTTTGGTCCGTTCCAAGTGAAGAGGGGAAGAGGACATGTAAAGAGGTATGGCGTCATCTTCACGTGTCTTGCTTTAAGAGCCGTACATCTGGAAATCGCATCCTCACTCGACACCGATGCATGTCTTAATGCAATCAGAAGATTTCTCGCCAGAAGAGGACTAGTCAAAGAGATGTATTCCGGCAATGGAACCAACTTTCGGTCAGCTGAAATGAGGAAATCAATCAAAGAATGGAACACCAAGAAGATTTACGAACACTTGCTACAAAGAGGTATCCAGTGGCATTTCAATCCACCAGCAGGATCTCACCATGGAGGAAGCTGGGAGCGGCTAATCCGTTCAGTGAGAAAAATACTGAGTGTTACCGTAAAGGAACAAATTTTGGATGAAGAGGGTCTTTATACCTTGTTTTGTGAAGCCGAAGCAGTCATAAACGGCAGACCCATCACAAAGACATCCTCAGACCTCAACGACTTGGAGGCTCTCACACCCAACCATCTGTTATTGCTGAAGGTCAAACCTGAGCTACCTCCAGGAGTGTTTCATCCGTGCGACCAATATGCCAGTCGCAGATGGAGACAAGTACAATACCTTGCGGATATCTTCTGGAAACGCTGGTGTAAGGAATACCTAGCGCAATTTCAAGAACGTCAGCGATGGTCTTCACCTAGAAGAAACTTTCGTGTTGGAGATGTGGTGCTGATCGTGGACGATACTTCACCCAGAAATTCCTGGCCACTTGGAAGAATTCTAGAAACTTTTCCTGGTGGAGACGGACGTGTTCGTCAAGTTCAAGTGAAAACTAAGACTAACGCGCTTCGTCGCCCTATTACAAAGCTATGTCTTCTTCAAGAAGCAGAAGATCATTAAAGTATGGAGACGAAGCAAAGACCTCAAGTTGAATGGGGCAAAGGACTACAGGCTTCTTTGAGAAGTATTAAGGTTATTTAGGCACCTTGAATTTGAGTTAACATGTTTAAGTAATTGTTTCAAAGACATTGATAACAATTAGGGGCCGGTAATGTAGGAGCCTAAATGCTGTTTAAGTTAATTTACATTTTTATGGAAGGTGCTTTATGTTTATTCAGCCAAAATGGGACTATTTATTTGCATAATACGAAAATGTATATATTTGCATGCTTAGAATAATTATTACATTTGTCTAAACAGTTTGATGACGTAACTGTGTAAATTGCATATATGGCGGAAGGATCTGTGTGGTAGGTTGGTTTTTGGACAGTGCATTATGGGTAATGGCAGTCAGGTGCGGGGGAATTGAGCCACACAGTTTTTTGACCTCACTCTTACTTTTTCTTAGTCTTGCTTTTTCTAACACCTACTGTAACAAACTCTCTTTATTTTGCCATTCATTTGTTCCCACATCGTTATTGTTTTACGTTTTTGAATTATTAAGTAAACGATACAAAACGAAGAGGAGCGTCTGGAGTTTTGTTTGTTGTCGCCGCAGCAAGCGGAGCAGGAGAAAGTAGAGGAGCGTCAAGCTAAAGGCTTAATTAGGAATCTACAAGGGTATTCATATCCCTCCTGTTGAGCCATGAGTTCAACCATGGCTCAAAACTGCTACCCACTTATATAGATTTTTTAGTAAGATTAGTTTATTGTCTGGACATACATAGATGTCTTCTTTGATCAGCGTGACTCCGTTTTTTTATCCATTTATCTTTTTCTTTTGGAGTACTTTGTTGTTGCATATCTTTTAGTATATCACAGAGGTGTGGACTCGAGTCACATGACTTGGACTCGAGTCAGACTCGAGTCATGAATTTGATGACTTTAGACTCGACTTGACAAAATGTAAAAAGACTTGCAACTCGACTTAGACTTTAACATCAATGACTTGTGACTTCACTTGGACTTGAGCCTTTTGAATTGACATGACTTGACATGACTTGCTACTTTCCCCAAAACCCAAAGATGAAAAAGTTATTCGGGAGCGCTCCGTATTTATCATTGTGTACTTGTCTATCAGCGTTGCGTGTGTCAGCTGGTGTGGTCTCAGTACAACAGCCAATCAAATTAGATCTACTTTGTTTTCATCACACAGCATTCATCCAATCAAATTGCAGGACAACCAACGAAGAAGACATGTCCAAACCACACGCCAGTGAACAAAAAATGATACCTAAAATAATTTTGTTTGGGTATAAAAATTACGAGGTGGTCAACACAAAACGGTTTGCAGTATGCAACACATGCGGTTCGAAAATTACTGATGGAGAGGCAACAACTTCCAACTTCGTCCGGCATTTGAAGTTGCACAAAGAACGGTAAGTTTTGAATGTAAGATAACGTTTATTGGCTAAGTAACGTGACTTTTATTTGCTGTGTAGTTAAATCAGTGAGGCTGTAAACTCACTGCTAACGTTATACGTTATTGCAAACACGGGAATCTGTTGCAGTTCACTACCTTATTCATACTTTTTGTTCAGTGATTTTTTTTAAGCAGGGTTACGTAAGTCAATATATCACACATAACGTTAGACGGCGGTCAGCAGCACCGTGTATTTTAGCCACCTAAAAAAAGACAAAAATAGTAAAATAAAGGTCAGTTAAAATGTATACTATATTATGAATATGTGTACCGTTTTAGCTAGCTTTCTGACATACTGTTGGTTGTTTACCTCAGCGGTCCCCAACCACCGGGCCGCGGCCCGGTACTGGTCCGTGGATCGATTGGTATCGGGCCGCACAAGAAATCCTTTTTTTTTTTTTTCTCTTTTTTTAATTAAATCAACATAAAAAACACAAGATACACTTACAAGTAGTGCACCAACCCAAAACAACTCTCTCCCCCCTTTTGTTCTGGGCATTGAACATGAAGACTCTTCCTTCACTGTTACGAGTGGCCATGAGAGTCTTGGTAGTGCCTGCCTCCAGTGCTCCAGTGGAGCGAGTTTTCAGCCATGGTGGCATCATACTACGCCCCTATCGTGCACAAATGACTGACAGACTCTTGGCTAATTTGGTCTTTTGCAAATGCAATGCAGCATAGGGCCCTGACATATAAAAAGTACAACTTTTTTGTTATGTTCACGTATATGTCATGTTTTTTCAATGTTAACACTTTTGTACAAATAAGTACATTTGCACTTTATTTTTCAATGTGTTTGTTCTGTAAAGGAATGAGTTAATGTTTAAAATGACTGGTTAATAGTGCTATTATAAAGTGCAATGTCAGCACAATTTTCTTTCCTGCAATTTAAAATGCACTTGTTTTAATAAATAAATACAGCGTTTGAAAAGCATACACAATCTGTGTTAATATATTAGTCTGTGGTTAAAAGGACTTGAAAGGACTCGAAACTCAAAATGCAGGACTTAGGACTTGACTTGAGACTTTCCAGTCTTGACTTTGGACTTGACTCGGGGCTTGCCTGTCTTGACTCGGGACTTGACTCGGACTTGAGGGCAAAGACTTGAGACTTACTTGTGACTTGTAAAACAATGACTTGGTCCCACCTCTGGTATATCATGCACTAGTTTGTAATTTGAAATATGTATTTCCTTTTCTGTTGCTTGTTTTGCTGTTTTGTCAGCAAACACATTTCCTATTGATACTGTGTCTGTTCCTTTTGGTGTGTGTCACACATTTGCATATTGCTATTTTAGCTGGTAGCTGTACTGCTTCTACTAATTCTTTTTTCTCTCTTTTTTTTTTATCAGTTCTCCAATGTGTTACAGATTTTCCTGTTGACTTTATCATTCCTATATTTTGGCTATCTTTATATATATTGTGACCTTTTGATCTTTCATTACTTTACATGCTTCTATTAGTGCTTCTAGTTCTGCCGCTTGCATTGAGCAATTTGATGGTCATTTGATAGCTTTAAAAATTTTCGTTACTGTAACAATCGCACATTCTGTTCTATTTTTATTTCACAGAATGCTGCTTTAGCTTCTGAATTCCACTCTACAGATGATTTCATTTTTTCATTAATTTACTTAAAGGAGCTACTATTTAGCATAATTTGGTATTCAACTTCTACAATAATTCGTTAATCCTAGAAAATTACATCATTTGCTTCTTTATTTGTGGTTTTTGTACTTGCCGTACTTAGTTTTTCTATTTTCCATAATAGTGCGTCCATTTTTGTTTAGAGAATGTCCTAGATTCTTTACTTCTCTTTTGCATAATTGTACTTTTATTTTGCTTATTTTGTGTCTTTCACTATGTAGATGATTTAATAACGCTAATGTTATTTTTCCTCCTAATTCAAATGTTATACATATTACTTTATGCATTTTTTAAGTAATGTTTTAAACTCACTTAACTGTCTATATGCCACTTAATCTATACTTTTAAACTCTGAATTTACATTCTCCCCATAGTTTATATTTTTTATTTGCAATTACTATTCAATAATATTCAAGGCAAACAGTTGTCTATCGCTAGCTGATAGTTTTCCTGATTGCCATACCTCCTTATTTATTCTATGTTATGTCCTTATCTTATCTTAGCTCAACACTCAGATGCATGGTGTTGCAAATGTCTAAAACATAATCTAACTTAAGAATGTTATACTACACTTCAAAGTTAAACCTACTTTAAATTTACATGTAATAAATTCACTTTCACACCTCCCCCACTGCGCCACGCACACACACACACACACACACACTCACACGGTGATGTGTAAGTGCGTGAGTGCACTCTTAAGGGCAAAGGTCAGCAACACTTGAAGAGATTTCTCTTCTTTTTTTTTTCTCTTCTTTCCTCAGCTAATAACCATGTAACCCACTTTATCATTTTATCATACTATACATCTCAACTCTTATTATAGTTATTAATCTAGGTTTTTATTTGTTCCATTATTTAATTATACATATATATATTTGTATATATAAAAGCGCTCTTTATATATCCAAACATACATGTATATCTTCAGTCTACCTTTTCTTCATCTCTTATTTCAATACCCCCCATTATCTGTCTTTCACATTAGTTTATTTAATTTAGCATTAATTCTTATTATTGATTTTTCCCCATTTCTTCATTTATTTTTACTTTTCTCTCACTTTAGCACTTTCGAGATTTTCTCCTATTTGATTTTTCTCTCTCTCTCTGTCTCTCTCCACACTCAATCTCAATGTTACCATCTATTTTTCTATTTTTCATTCCTCCTTCATAATCTGATACTATGACTAAACCTAGCACAGTCATTGTATTCTCTACATGCTCCCCTCACCTCCCAGGGTGTGATCAAGGGTGATGGGTCAAATGCAGAGAATAATTTCGCCACACCTAGTGTGTGTGTGACAATCATTGCTACTTTAACTTCTTTAATTTTTACATGCTCCGGTGTCACACAAAAATTTGATTTCTTTACCCTTTATTTATATTATTATCTCTAATTTACTCGCTGTTTTTTTTTTTTTACTTAAGTCCTCATAATTTAGTATGTCCTTATTATCAATTTATTTGTCTTTTCGTGTGGTCTTTGGAGATTTGGATGTCTCCTATTTAAATGTTTTCTTTTTTTCAGGGCAGTTTCTTGCAAAATGCCCTTCTCTGCTGCAACGCCAACACGCAGTCGGGTGTAACCGCTGACGTGGTTGTTGTCTTCTATTTTGGTTTAAATAGATTGTAATAGACCATATTAGATCTGCGTTTCTTTGTGTCCCTCTTTCCATTTTGAGAATTTGGAGTAATCCGTCGTCCCCTACAGAGCCGAACTTATAAGGATTACTTTTGTCTTTGTTGTAAGATAGTGGTTTAATTTATTATTGTGGTACACGTCGCTTCTACTGGAGATGGTTCCCCAGTGGAGGTGTCTTGCCTAGAGCATCCACAATAACCCACTATTTACTTCTCACAACTTTAATATGGAGTGATAGCCTAATGGCGATTACTCCCACACACTCTCACATTCACACCTTTCAGTATATTGATCTACGGAAATTTCAATGTTTATTACATGAGGACCCCGTCGCCTTCCAGGTTATTGTTTTTTACGGCCAAATTCAGTTTTTATTCTGAATAGACCATTTTAGATCTGTTGGACTCCGTCGTCCTCAGGATAATGGTTCACGGATATTTCAAATTATTGTGGGCTCCGACACCCCCTAGTATGTTTGTTTATGGATATTACGGATTCCAGTTTTCGCGGTTCCGTTTACCTGCAGTATTTTGGCCTCTTCAGTTTTTATTTTAATTCAGTTTTTATTTAAAATTTTAATACTCACGGACGTTGGACTCCGACGTCCCTCTAATTTGGCCTTTTTACCTGTTAGAGCCTAGGATTTACAGGGTTTGTCTATGCGTCGTAACCCTCAGTCACACGCTTTTTCTTAGTCGTTTCTTTCTTCGTAATTCAAAACGTACTCACTGCTCTCTGCCTTCCTTCCTCTTGTCCTTGGATTTCCGTCAGTCTTTCAATTCCAGCCCGAAATGAAGAAAAAGCAGTTCCTCAATCAGGATTTGGATGCCATGGTCTTTCTGGTTTCACTCACTCATGCTGGAATCGTCAGACGTGTTGGAATCCGGCTCGAAGGACCAATTAGATGTCACGTTCAAACACAGGACATCTATTAAACAAGACAAAAGGCAAGGAATCAAACAGAGACAGAATTCAATTTGGACTCAATATTGAGGAGAGACATGGCCACTGCACTCTCTGCACAGTCCTGCACCACGCTCTGACGAAGAAGGTTTTCGTCTCCTCTTTTAATTCAGATGTTCCATGTTCACGCACCAACATATGTCACAGCAGGAATGGTAAGTGTGTAAAAGAGTCATTGTTTTCGGTCGCTTTGAAGTCCAAGAAGAGGATTTCTCGGGCTTGGGCTCTTCCTGGATCCAGCTGGGGCAGGTGTTGGAGGACAATGGATAACCCCTCCCGTCTCCTGACCACAGGGACTTCAAGAGGGCAGCGGGTCGTAAATAGCGTTGACTTCAGTTACCAAATAGTTGGAAGAGAGTTTGTGAAATACTTCAAAGAGAGTTCGTTTAACACTTCAAAGAGAGTTCCTCTGGGAGTTGAGCAGATCCTGCCATCTGTCCGTGTTGAAATCACAGTGGCGTTTCACGAGCCTTCTTCCTCTTGTTAGGCCTCGAAAGACAACATTCATAATACAACGTTTCTTTTGTGATAACTTACAAACAATTATTTCAACAAGAATATTTCTAAATTTTGAGCTAAATTGTAAAAACAGGATTATAGTGGGTGTGAATTAAAGTCATCTCTTCTTCATCTTACTTCCTTTTAAAACACGCTTCTCTGCGAGCCGAGGCCTGCCTATCATTTAGACGTCAGGGCTGTGTCTGCAGGGAGGAAAATGGAAAATAAATGTAAATGGTAAATGGGTTATACTTGTATAGCACTTTTCTACCTTCAAGTTACTCAAAGCGCTTTGACCCTATTTTCACATTCACACATTCATACACACATTCACACACTGATGGCGGGAGTTGCCATGCAAGGCCCAAACCACGACCCATCAGGAGCAAGGAAACAACTTTATTGGCATTATTTGTCAATAAGCATCTGTAATATTTATTTTTTCCGAAGTCAGAAAGATGTAGTGTCGTGCACTGAGAGGCTTTGTGGCTCAGAGGCCTCGGATTGGTTGAATATTGACATTTAATAAATACTCATCTTTGCACTTGGCGAGAGATTCAGCGCTCACATTTAGATTTAGATTTAATATTTAGATTTAGATTTAAAATTTAGATTTAACATTTAGCTCTCACATTCAGATTTAAGATTTGTATTTAACATTTAGGTTTGGATTTAATTTTTAGATTTTGATTCAACATTTAGATTTAGATTCAAGATTTAGATTTAAATTCAACATTTATGCTGGCATTTAAAATTTAGGTTTAAATTTAACATTTATATGTATTATTTAGATTTAACCGAAAGGTTTAGTTTTAACATTTAGATTTAGATTCAAGATTTAGATTTAAATTCAAGATTTAGATTTAAATTTAACATTTAGGCTTAGATTTAACATTTACATTTAAATTTAACATTTAGATTTAATATCTTTATTTAGATGTAACATTTAGGTTTACATTCAACATTTAGGTTAAAATTTAATTTTTAGATTTCGAGTCAACATTTAGATTTAAATTCAAGATTTAGATTTAAATTCAATATTTAGGCTTAGATTTTGCATTTACGATTAGATTCAACATTTAAATTAAATTCAAGATTTAGATTTAAATTGAACATTTAGGCTTAGATTTAACATTTAGGTTAAGATTTGAGATTTAGATTCAACATTTAGGTTTAGATTTAACATTTAGTGCTCACATTTAGATTTAGATTTAAGATTTACATTTAACATTTAGGTTTAGATTTAACATTTAGGTGTGGATTTCACACATAGCTCTCACATTCAGGTTTAAAATTTTGATTTTGATTTAAATTCAACATTTACGCTTAGATTTAACTTTTAGGTTTAAATTTAACATGTATATGTATTATTTAGATTCAAGCTATAGGTTTAGTTTTAACATTTAGATTTACATTAAAGATTTAGATTTAAATTCAAGATTTTGATTTAAATTTAACATTTAGGCTTAGATTTAACAATTAGGTTTAAATTAAACAATTAGATTTAACATTTAGATTTAATATCTTTATTTAGATGTAATATTTAGGTTTAGATTTAACATTTAGATTTAAGACTTATATCTATGATTTAGATTTAACATTTAGACTCAGATTTAACATTTAGATATCATATTTAGAGTCAGCATTTAATTCAAACTTCAATGTGATTAAAATGAGCTAAATGTGAGGAAAGTGAGTTAAATGTGAAAAAAGTGAGTTAAATCAGAGAATATATATCTGCTAGAAAAGTGTGACTGTGACATTTAGCTTCCTAAACGTTTAGATGCGCAGCCAGCTGCAGTGCGGCTGACAGACGATTCAGATGCATTTTCTTTCCTTTCAAAATAAAGCATTAAAGAACGTTTTTATGATATAAACATAAATAATAAACTATATACAGTATATCCATTCATAAAATATATCATTTAAACTTGTTTTCATGTCAAAAATATGTTTTCATGTCAAAAAGGTGTGGCAGTTATTGTTTTTGCGTGGTGGTGCGCCATGTACGGGAAACCCTGCATGGACTAAGTGTAGTGTTCCTCAAGGCTCAATTTTAGGCCCCACTCATTTTAATCTTTACATGCTGCCTCTTGGAGATGTAACCAGCAGACATTTTCCACAGTAACGCTAATGAAACACAGTTGCACATTGCCATGCCTCCTGTAGTCCCCAATAGATACCCTTTTTAACTGCATTTCAGACATCATGGATGGATGGAACTCATTGATGACAGTGTGTTTCCTACAGCTCAACCAAGACTAAAGAGGTTTTAGCGTATAGGTGTCATGGTTTTGTATTACTGCTGTAGCTGTGACCCCAAGATGCGGAGACAGGAAACAACATGCAGGTAAGAATATTATAATTCCTCAACAATAGTGCAACAGAGAAGTGCACAGGAAGCAAATAAAGTTATGCAGGCACGCTATGCAGCAAGGAAGCATACGGAGCAATCAGCAAAGTAAACAACGAGAGTTACTAACATAAAGAACGCCTGATTGGTAACCCGGAACAGGTGTGCCCAGGTTGACATTCAGAGACAACTGAGGGTGACAGCGCTCAAGACAGAGGAATGGTAGAACCAAACAGGAAGTGGAATAAAAATAAGAGCGCTGGAAAGGATACAAATATGGCAAAATAAGGAAACACAAACTAAAGTCAGACCAGCTGTGACAGGTCATGACAGTAGGTCCTGAAGGCCAAAGATTAAAATATGATATATTAAAAAAAAAAAAAAAAGGTTAAAGGCACACCTTTTTAATCAGACTTTTTACAGAACATTTTAAACTCTTATAAGGTTCTTAATTTTTATTCTCTTATTTTCTGTTTTATTTATTGCTATTATTACTATCACTGTTGTCTTACTATTTTCTGTTAATAATCTATTATATTATTTATTTATTTATACATTACTTTAATTGTATATATGTGTAGGATTGAGGGTGTAACCTGAATGCAGCTGGGATAGGCTCCAACCACCCCTGCAACCCCGAGAGGGACAATCGGTAGAAAATGGATAGATGGATGGATGGCTGTGTATATATATATATATATATATATATATACACAGGTAAAAGCCAGTAAATTAGAATATTTTGAAAAACTTGATTTATTTCAGTAATTGCATTCAAAAGGTGTAACTTGTACATTATATTTATTCATTGCACACAGACTGATGCATTCAAATGTTTATTTCATTTAATTTTGATGATTTGAAGTGGCAACAAATGAAAATCCAAAATTCCGTGTGTCACAAAATTAGAATATTGTGTAAGGCTAATACAAAAAAGGGATTTTTAGAAATGTTGGCCAACTGAAAAGTATGAAAATGAAAAATATGAGCATGTACAATACTCAATACTTGGTTGGAGCTCCTTTTGCCTCAATTACTGCGTTAATGCGGCGTGGCATGCAGTCGATGAGTTTCTGGCACTGCTCAGGTGTTATGAGAGCCCAGGTTGCTCTGATAGTGGCCTTCAACTCTTCTGCGTTTTTGGGTCTGGCATTCTGCATCTTCCTTTTCACAATACCCCACAGATTTTCTATGGGGCTAAGGTCAGGGGAGTTGGTGGGCCAATTTAGAACAGAAATACCATGGTCCGTAAACCAGGCACGGGTAGATTTTGCGCTGTGTGCAGGCGCCAAGTCCTGTTGGAACTTGAAATCTCCATCTCCATAGAGCAGGTCAGCAGCAGGAAGCATGAAGTGCTCTAAAACTTGCTGGTAGACGGCTGCGTTGACCCTGGATCTCAGGAAACAGAGTGGACCGACACCAGCTGGACTGCTGCTGAGTGGTCCAAAGTCATGTTTTCTGACGAAAGCAAATTTTGCATTTCCTTTGGAAATCGAGGTCCCAGAGTCTGGAGGAAGACAGGAGAGGCACAGGATCCACGTTGCCTGAAGTCTAGTGTAAAGTTTCCACCATCAGTGATGGTTTGGGGTGCCATGTCATCTGCTGGTGTCGGTCCACTCTGTTTCCTGAGATCCAGGGTCAACGCAGCCGTCTACCAGCAAGTTTTAGAGCACTTCATGCTTCCTGCTGCTGACCTGCTCTATGGAGATGGAGATTTCAAGTTCCAACAGGACTTGGCGCCTGCACACAGCGCAAAATCTACCCGTGCCTGGTTTACGGACCATGGTATTTCTGTTCTAAATTGGCCCGCCAACTCCCCTGACCTTAGCCCCATAGAAAATCTGTGGGGTATTGTGAAAAGGAAGATGCAGAATGCCAGACCCAAAAACGCAGAAGAGTTGAAGGCCACTATCAGAGCAACCTGGGCTCTCATAACACCTGAGCAGTGCCAGAAACTCATCGACTCCATGCCACGCCGCATTAACGCAGTAATTGAGGCAAAAGGAGCTCCAACCAAGTATTGAGTATTGTACATGCTCATATTTTTCATTTTCATACTTTTCAGTTGGCCAACATTTCTAAAAATCCCTTTTTTGTATTAGCCTTACACAATATTCTAATTTTGTGACACACGGAATTTTGGATTTTCATTTGTTGCCACTTCAAATCATCAAAATTAAATGAAATAAACATTTGAATGCATCAGTCTGTGTGCAATGAATACATATAATGTACAAGTTACACCTTTTGAATGCAATTACTGAAATAAATCAAGTTTTTCAAAATATTCTAATTTACTGGCTTTTACCTGTATATATATATATATATATATATATATATATATATATATATATATATATATATCTTATATATTGTCAGCGGTGCTGTGTGTGCATGCGTGCGTATTCATATTTTACATACTTTTAAATTGGTGTAAATCACTTTGTGTTGCAACTTACCTGTGAATGAAAGTGCTATAAAGATAAAGTTCTGGCATTTATGGCACATTTACTGAGTCCAAAACAAATTATCTTAAGAGGGACAATAAAATATATTGTATTTTTGATTTGATTGATTGAAGCACACATACTTATGCATCATGCTGCACAGTGGCAATATGATTTACATTAAGCAATTACACAAATGTTACTTCAAGGTAGAGGCAGCGAGTCTTCAAATGTCCACATGAATGAGAGGTGATGGATAGGGTTGCAGCATGAGGCGCAGCTGATAAACACACAATGGCAGGCAGGGTTCTGAAGGTTATCCACGGAATACAGCAGGTTGTCAAAAAAAGCTGTGACCCTAATGATAAGGCAGCGCCACAGATTGATGAAATCACAATATGTGGCCAAGTGAAACTTAAACTGCAGGTGTTGACCAGAGGTGGGTAGTAACGCGCTACATTTACTCCGTTACATCTACTTGAGTAACTTTTGGGATAAATTGTACTTCTAAGAGTAGTTTTAATGCAACATACTTTTACTTTTACTTGAGTATATTTATAGAGAAGAAACGCTACTTTTACTCCGCTACTTTTATCTACATTCAGCTCGCTACTCGCTACTAATTTTTATCGATCTGTTAATGCACGCTTTGTTTGTTTTGGTCTGTCAAACAGACCTCCATAGTGCCTGCGTTTCAACAAATACAGTCACTGGTGACGTTCACTCCGTTCCACCAATCAGATGAAGTCACTGGTGACGTTGGACCAATCAAACAGAGCCAGGCGGTCACATGACCTGACTTAAACAAGTTGAAAAACGTATTCAGGTGTTACCATTTAGTGGTCAATTGTACGGAATATGTACTGTACTGTGCAATCTACTAATAAAAGTTCCAATCAATCAATCAAAAGTGTGAAGGAAAAAAGATCCTTTTTTTATTTCAACCGTACATCCCGTCAAAAGCCTAAAGACTGACTGCACAGTTCCTGTCTTCACAATAAAAGTGCCGCTCCATCGCGCCTGCGCTTTCAAAATAAGAGTCTCCGAAAGCCAGCGCAAACAAGCTAGCAAGCTACGGAGTTTGCCGCCAATGTATTTCTTGTAAAGTGTATAAAAACGAATATGGAAGCTGGACAAATAAGATACCAAAAACCAACCACTTTCATGTGGTATTAGACAGAAAGGAGGAACTTTTTTTCTCCTCCATTTGAAAACGAGGACGTTATCAGCACTACTGTCTGATTCCAATCAATGCAAGTCATCAGAATCAGGTAATACACCAACTTATATTCTTGTCTTCATGAAAGAAAGGAATCTATATGTGTTAAACATGCATGTATATTCATTAAAACACCTTTAATATGTAAACAAAAACGGCAAAATAAATAAATATAAATTATATACTGTATATATCAATGTATGTATATATATATATGTGTGTGTGTATATATATATATATATATATATACATTATGTATATGTGTATAGTGATGGGTTGATGAGGCGTCATGAAGCGTTTCAACACATTGCAAAACTGTATTGATACTGTGTCGATACTGTGTCACTAAATACTGACATCTGCTGGACATTAAAAATCCCTACAGGCAACCTATGGACCGACTCAACTGACACTGATTTTATGACCTAGTACAGTGGTTCTCAAATGGGGGTACGCGTACCCCTGGGGGTACTTGAAGGTATGCCAAGGGGTACGTGAGATTTTTTAAAAATATTCTAAAAATAGCAACAATTCAAAAATCATTTATAAATATATTTATTGAATAATACTTAAACAAAATATGAATGTAAGTTCATAAACTCAGTGAAGCACAAGCTCAGGTTTGTCACTAAAATGTCTGTCAAAAAGAACTGTGAAAAGAAATGCAACAATGCAATATTCAGTGTTGACAGCTAGATTGTTTGTGGACATGTTCCATAAATATTGATGTTAAAGATTTTTTTTTTTGTGAAGAAATGTTTAGAATTAAGTTCATGAATCCAGATGGAGCTCTAATACAATCCCCAAAGAGGGCACTTTAAGTTGATGATTACTTTTATGTGTAGAAATCTTTATTTATAATTGAATCACTTGTTTATTTTTCAACAAGTTTTTAGTTATTTTTATATCTTTTTTTCCAAATAGTTCAAGAAAGACCACTACAAATGAGCAATATTTTGCACTGTTATACAATTTAATAAATCAGAAACTGATGACATAGTGCTGTATTTTACTTCTTTATCTTTTTTTTTTTCAACCAAAAATGCTTTGCTCTGATTAGGGGGTACTTGAATTAAAAAAAAATTCACAGGGGGTACATTGCTGAAAAAAGGTTGAGAACCACTGACCTAATATATACAATAATATAAACCAAGTCATTGTATTTCATTTAGGATTATTTCATAACTTCATTTAAATAAAAATATATTTTTTGTCTTTTTTAGATACAGTCAATAAATAATGTGAACATGCATCATAACATGGAAATCTAAGAGAACGTGTTGTGAATGAGGATGCTTGTGGACCTGGAATTTTTTTATTTTTTTTACACATTTTTATTTTTTTTTAAAAACAGTTTTTCCAACGTATTCAATTTTAGACGCTTTCTCTTCTTAGTTATTATTTCTCCGGCTGTAGAAAAGACCCTTTCACAGGGCACAGAGGAGGCGTCAGTGCGACACAGTTCGCGTATCGGTCACGTGACCAAAACAGCTCATGATCGGTCACGTGACTTTCTAAAAGGGGTACGCGCACCGACACAGGGTTTCGCTCTATGAGCTCGACGCATGCGCCGATGCATCGGTGTTGCCGGACCCATCACTAGTGTATATATATGTATATATATATATATGTGTGTGTGTGTATATATATATACATTATGTATATGTGTATATATATGTATATATATATATGTGTGTGTGTGTATATATATATATATGTGTGTGTGTATATATATATGTGTGTGTGTATATATGTATATATATATATATATATATATATATATATATATATATATATATATATATATAAATATATATATATATATATATATATATATATATATATGATATGTGTGTGTATGTTACTCATCAGTTACTCAGTACTTGAGTAGTTTTTTCACAACATACTTTTTACTTTTACTCAAGTAAATATTTGGGTGACTACTCCTTACTTTTACTTGCGTAATAAATCTCTAAAGTAACAGTACTCTTACTTGAGTACAATTTCTGGCTACTCTACCCACCTCTGGTGTTGACACATTCTGACACCAGACACTTATAAGTGTTTGGTTACAATGGTTTGGGTTTCACTGTGTCCATTGCAATGCAACATTGAAACAAAATACTGTTGGACCTCGTTTTTTCTTATTAATCCATTCTAAAGGTTTGACAAAGACTGAATTGTACGATTTTCTATAATAAATGACATAAATCTATTGAATGCATCCCAAACACCCAATAATATTAACAAAAAACACATCTTATAGAGAATTTGTATAGTTTTACGCGCAGAAAACAATTAAGTATATATAAATGATGAATGAAATAGACAAACAAACAGTTAACTTTTACCCTGATTGAAATCTTATTGGCGAAGACAGCGATGAGCGGAGAGGAAAGTTATTTTTTGAATTCAAAAGTGTTTCTCACCTTCTTTATCAAAGTGCTCTCACTTGCAACTTTATTTTACCCCATTCTGGTGAGCAGGTTAACACATTTTGTAATAAAGAAAGGTTTTGAACACATCAAGGTGTGGGATTGTTTGTTTGGGCACTCCACTCGTAAACTAACAGTCCAGTTTGATAGGCGTAATGTTTGGGCGCACAATAACCACGACAAAAACCGAGAAATATTTTTGACAATAACTTTCATCGGAAACCGAATCTTACAAAAACTTAGGAAACCAGAAAAATACAAATAAACAGGCATCGACAATGACAGAGTAAAAATAAATCACATTTCTAGGTGTAATAATAGATGTACTGGAAATCTCATATAAAAATATATTCCATGAGGTGGCAAGAAATACTTCACTAATATCCATCCATCCAACTTCTTCCGCTTAACCGAGGTCGGGTCGCGGGGGTAGCAGCCTAAGCAGGGAAGCCCAGACTTTCCTCTCCCCAGCCACTTTGTCCAGGACTTCCCGGAAAGATCCCGAGGCGTTCCCAGGCCAGCCGGGAGACAGTCTTCCCAACGTGTCCTGGGTCTCCCCTGTGGCCTCCTACCGGTCGGACGTGCCCTAAACACTTCCCTAGGGAGGTGTTCGGGTGGCATCCTGACCAGATGCCCGAACCACCTCATCTGGCTCCTCTCAGTACTTCACTAATAATCAAAGCAAAATACTGTATGTTTCGGACCAAAAATCACTCAATATTCTCTACTTCTTGCTAGTGTTACCATATTTGAACTATTGTGTAAAGATATGGGGAAATAACTACATAAGTATGTTTCATTCACCAATTGTGTAATACAAATGGTCAGTTAGAATAATACGTAATGTTGGATATAAAGAACATTAAAACCCTTTATTTATCAAATAAAAAATATTTAAATTCAATGATTTGGTGCATTTGCAAACAGCAAAAAATATGTACACACTAAAGCAAACTATAACCTGCTACCCAAGAACATTACAACTGTTCTACCCAAACAAAAGAGGAAAAACATAACGTTAGAGAAAAATGTTTATAAAGTACAAAGAAAAAGAATCCTGACAAACATATTAAACAATGAGTTAATCTTATTCGTCTCATTATGTCAATCACAACTTACTTAACTATTTATTTATGCTAATTGTGAACCTTATTAATTATTGATTTATTTCATTACTCATTTATCTATTTGTTTGTGTAACAGATTGAGCACAGGAAGTGAACAAACAAAAGTGTTGGACATTTCTGTGCAACAGAAAAGGGTTAGGATTAAATAAGATCTGCCTCTTCCCGTTCGGACATGCTGTAATGAGAAACTGGAAACATGTGATGTACCTTTTTGCAGTTGTTCAAGGCACCTGTTATTAAGGGCTATATAAATACACTTTGGTTGATTGATTGGTTGATTGATATTCGAAATAAATTATACCATACTATTTAGATCATTTTTTATTGGAAGGTGCACTAACTTTCCTTAATTGTGCTGCTAAATATCTCTCAAAGTATTCAAAACTTGACATTTTCCAATCATAGTAGAACACGTGTACACGTCATTACATCGAGAGCAAAAAGCAGTGCATAGCAAACAGCTTTCCAATCCCTGCATGGATCAGTGATGCTGCTGCCGCTCCTTGGACTCTAGCAGTCTTGTGTTTGTCCCACAAGGCAATGCAGAATTGGGCTTTTTAATTGGGATTCTCTGGAGTCTTAGTACAATACAAATGTCCGCTAGTGCAGTAACCATCAATTTGGTCCAGTTGGGGGGAAAAAGGCTACTCTCTCAATTCCTGCTGCGGTCCTCTATAAATCATCCAAACCTTGCGGTGGTTTCATAATACAGTATGGAAATAGGGAGAGGATGAAGCTTAATCCCTACAGGGTTGTGTAAACAAACTGGGATTCAACTTTAGTAATTCCCAAAGTTGGACCTGAAGACGTGTTTTACTATCTTAAAGCTAAGCCAGAGGCTCGGTGAGGATCAAAATAAAGTTTTACTGTGGTTATAGTTCCCTTCACAAAATTATAAGAGAACAATACAGTATATTAATTCACTACTTTTCTAATTTGTATCCTGTTCAGGGTGATGGCTGAGCTCGAGCATTACCCCGGCTGACTCAATCACAGGAGTAGTGTATAATAACATGCGGGGATGATGTCACCCGAAAAAGGGCAGGGCATGGAGTACATGACCAAGCAAGCTACTCAGGTAACCCTCCATAGAACTCATGCAACAAAACATGTAGCCTACAGTGCTCTGCACAATCTGGATGGGAAAATCTGCTGTAAAATTGACTGATTATGATTATGCCATTACAAGGATGCTGACGCTAACTTGTAGTGACACCTTTGTACCACTGGTACAAAAGGTATACAGCAGGGATCTTCAACGTTTTCCAGGCCAAGGACCCCCAAACTGATGGAGAGAAAGGGTGGGGACACCCCCCTTATATATCTTGTATGAATTAAAAATTGTATTTTACATTTAACTGGTCCTAGAGGTACCTTGGCACCAGAGGATTGTTCTTGAGAAGCTACTTAACCAACATGAAGCAATATGTGAGGATAATAGGTGAAAATATGTCAACAGCGCTTGAGCTATATAGCCACGTACCCCAGGGTTCAATACCGGGACCAAAATTGTTCAATCGTCATACAAACGATATTTGTAAAGTTACAAAGGACTTAACGTTAGTATCATTTGCAGACGACACGGCAGTGTTCTGTTCAGGAGAGAACACACAGGAGATAATACAAATAATCACAGAATAAATAAACACATTAAAGAGATGGTTTGACAAATAGAGACTATCCTTGAATTTTAGTAAAACTAAACCTATTTAGTAACAGTAGAAGAGAAAGTCAAACACAAATACAAATAGATGGAGTAGATATTGACAGCGTAAAATACATCTCATACAAAAATATGCAACATAGCAAGAAATATTTTTATAATAAATACAGCAAAAATATGTATTGGACAAAAACAATCCCTCCATATTCGCTACTGCTCGCTAGTGTTACCATATCTGAGTTATTGTGTAGAAATATAGGCAAATAACTACAAAAGTATGTTCATTCACTAACTGTATTACAAAAAAGGTCAGTCAGAACAATACATAATGTTGGATATAGAGAACATACAAACACTTTATTTATTGAATCAAAATATTGAAATTCAATATTTTGGTGAATTTGCAAACAGCTAAAATTACGTACAAAGCAAACTATAACCTGCTACCCAAGAACGTACAAAAATTCTTCTGAACTAAAGAAGAGAACTATATCCTTAGGGGAAAATCTAATTTAAAACATATATATATGCACATACACTTAAGACCTTTAGTATATCTGTATGTGGAATTAAATTATGGAATGGATTATAAGCAAATAAGTCAAACAATGTACTAATATGATCCACTTAAACAAACTGTTTAAACTACACGTGTTTACAAAGTACAAGGAAGAATAATTATGACAAATGTCTTGAAGTTATTGGAAATAAGATATTAATTATCTAATTAAGTGAATCATAGCTGACTTAACTGTTTATTAAGAAAAACAGTTGTATTTAGAATCCATTGATGTAAATTGTGTTACAAATTGAGACTAGGAAGTGAACATATGTGTTATTAATACCTATGAAGTGGAAAGGGAAAATGATTGAATAAGCTTTGCTTCTTCCTACCCCAGTTCACACCTGTTGTATAGAGAAATGAAAATATGTGAAATATGTGATGTATCATATTGAAACTGTATACATGTTCGAAATAAAGTTTAACCAAACAACCTTGTTATTGTGCAATACTAATGATATTCAAATAATAACAGTATTACGCCTCTTATAGCTGGCTGGAAACTAGTGTGCTAATCACTATCTGACATGTAACGCAATAATCAATAGTTGGCTACTGGTGCGTTAATCGCTAGCAGACAACTAAAATGCTAATCGCTAGTTGGCAACTAGAATGCTAATCACCAGCTAACTTAAATGCTACCAGAAATGTAATAATATATATATATTTATACATTTTCTATGTTATTTATTCACACTGAATGAAAAAAATGTGTGTTGGTTCAATGTTCATGTGTATTTTAAAGACATTTACATTTGTGAAAAAATTGCGGTGTGAATTATTAAAAAATATATTTTAAAAATCTACCAAAAATTTCACGGCCCCTCTGCAGAGCCCCTGGGCCTTTCAAACCCCATATTGAAGACCGCTGCAACACAGGGTTGCTACGGAAACCTAGTTTGGCTTTTTGTTAAAGGCAAATAAAAAATATAAACAAATAAAAAGTACTATATAAAGTATCTGAAAAAATAGGTACCAATAAATAGGGGTGTCCCATTCCGATATTTTCTCTAACCCCGAACACTAACCCTAACCTCTAACCCAATAATGATATCGGATGTCATACATACAGACACACAAGGCAGAAGCATGTTAGAAAATATTTAGTAACAAACGTGTCAGAAGCATGAGCTTAATAAATTAATGTGGCCACTAGTCTAGTCTATTCTAGTCTTTCCCATGACTGTCAAGTTGTCGGGGGGATAACTGCGCTGAGAAAGCAGCCAGTCTGCGGCAGTTCCCACGGACCTTAGTGGCCGTTAATAGCTCTGGGGTTGACAGGTCCATCTTGATGTTGTCTGTCCAGGATTTCCGTGGCCTCGCACAGGGTGTCGTGGCGGCATGTGTGGCCCAACCAAGCTAATTTTCTTCTTTTGACTGTTGCGAGCAGGGGTTCTTGGTGACCAACGAGTCTTTCAGACTTCACCTTGCCCTTACTCATTGGTATTGTGTTTGTGGTATGTTATCTTGAGTATTCTTCTGAGGCATTTGTTTTCAAAGGCTTGTATTTTTCGTTCTGATTCTACCAGGAGTGTCCAGGTCTCCCATCCATACACTAATATTGATGTTATTAGAGATCTGTAAAGTTTGAACTTTGTCTTGAAGTTGATGTTGCTTTTTCATATTTTGCTTAGTTTGGTCATTGCTGCTGTTGTTGTGGCGATCTGCATCGCATGTGGCATCTTTGGACAGTGTTGCTCCCAGGTATTTAAATCTGGACACTTCCTCCAGTTGTTCCCCATCCATCATTATGTTGGCCCTTGAGTTCTTTGAGGTGTTCACCAGTACCTTTGATTTGGCTGTGCTGACCTCCATTCCATAGGCACCAGCTGCTGTGCATAATTTGTTTGTAAGGTCCTGCAGTTCGGAGTTTGAGCCTGCCATGAGGTCGATATCATCTGCAAAACGTAGATTGCAGATGGGCCTGCCGTTTATTGATATTGTAGTCTGGTGCTCGTGTAGGGCTTCCTGCATGATACTCTCTAGGAATAGGTTGAACAAGGTGGGGGAGAGAATACATCCTTGCCTGACACCTACTGTGGTTCGGAAGATCTGTCCTATTTGGTTGTTAAGGAGGACTGCGCTGGTGGCTTTATCTTAGAGGGCCTGGGTGACTTGTATGAGCCCATTTTCAATATTGAATTATTTTAGTGTGTGCCAGAGCCCTTCGTGCCATACATGCTCGAATGCCTTTTTGAAATCAATGAAGTTGTGGAACAGGTCTCTCTGATGTTCGATGTGTTTTTCCATGAGTATCCTACAGTTGAAGATTTGTTCCACTGTACTGTGTCCTGCTCTGAAACCTGCCTGTTCTTCTGATAATAGTTCTTCAGATTTTGCTTTGAGGTGGTTGAGAATTATTCATAGCATAACTTTGCTTGGGTGATTAATAAGGCTTATGGTCCTATAGTTCTCACATTTTTTGAGGTTTCCTCTCTTTGGAAGGGGTAACAAGTGATTGTGTCCATTACTCCGACCATTTCTTTTCTTTCCATATACGTTGGCATATTTCTGTTAGGGCTTTGATGGTGTCGTCACCTCCGCTCTTTACCAGCTCTGCTGGAATGTTATCCACTCCAGGGGACTTGCCAGGTTTTAGGCTTTTTATGGCTGCTTCTACTTCTCCCCTCATTATGGTTGGGCCATTATGTGGCCACTAGGTGTCGCCAAAAAATTACCACTCTACTTCAACCTAAAGACAGCAAACATCATTTCAGACGGTTAACAATAAATAGGTAAGAGCTTTTCCATGCCTATGATTGTTCTTTGTTTGAGTACTTTCACTTGATCAAACCTTTCCCAACAACGTATCAGATGAGTGTTCTTTGCTTGAGTAATTTCACTTGATCAAACCTTTCCCAACAATGTGTCATCAGTATCGGCCAATACTCAAGGCTCCAATATTGGTATCGTATATAACTAATATTGTCACCTGTAACAACACAAGCAGTATTTAAAAATGCATAATTTCTGTTTTTACCATTTTTTTACAGAACAAAAGGGGTGATATAGATCGGTTGGTAGAGTGGCTGTGCCAGCAACTTGAGGGTTCCAGGTTCGATCCCTTAGTCACTGCCGTTGTGTCCTTGGGCAAGACACTTTACCCACCTGCTTCCAGTGCCACCCACACTGGTTTAAATGCAGTGTTGGGACTAACGCGTTACAAAGTAACGCATTACTGTAACGCCGTTAGTTTCGGCGGTAACTAGTAATCTAACGCGTTATTTTTTATATCCAGTAACTCAGTTACCGTTACTACATGATGCGTTACTGCGTTATTTTACGTTATTTTTTATGTAGTATCGGCTAGAAATAGAAGCGCTGCGGTGTCGTTCTTCTGAATCTTCCTCTGTCACAAGCCGGAGAGAAGATAAGAGGCGTGATCCGCGGTTTGATATATGAAACAAAAAAAAAGTTGTTCGCACGTTCAGTCCACTCACAGCGTGGTCATGGCAAGCGGAGTAACGGAGGAGCTTGAACGCCCCGCGCCATTTAATCGATGTGTTTATAGGTGTAGACTCCGTTGTGCAAAACGAGGGTTTTAAACACATGCTGAACGTGCTTGAGCCCCGTTACGACATCCTGTCGCGCACCCACTTCAGTGATAAGACTGTGCCAGATCTTTATGAGCAGGAGAAGAAAAAAGTTGTGGATGAACTATCCCGAGCATCATCTGTTGCGCTCACGACAGACTGGTGGACGTCCAGGGGAACTATGTGACGATAAGCGCTCACTTCATCACAGCAGACTGGGAGATGAGAAGACACGCCCCCTCTACGAGAGTCACCTTGCGCAGGTACTGACACAAGCAGTGGAGGAATGGAAGATAAAGATATCCCAGTCACACATGATAATGCCAAAAATCAAATAAATGCAGTGAATGAGGCAGGACTGGGACCACAAATAGGTGCTTTGCACATGTAGTGAATTTGGCATCACATCTCAGTCAATCCTCCTTGGGAGGATCAGGAAGGAGGTTTCCTACTTCCACCCAAGCACAACAGCTGCTCATGTGCTTAAGACAAAGCAAGAAATGCTAAAGCTGACTACACATAAAGCTCATACTGTTGTGTTTAGACTAAAGGGGAGATGACGGCAAACAGACACCAGGGGGCAGTATGTACAATTTATTATATATATATATATATATTCAATATATATATAATAATAACAAACAATACTAATTTAATAAACTAAGGAAATGGAGTGTGAACTAGAATACAAGAGTGTGTGGTGTAAGACTATGTGTGTAGTTAACTGAAGTGAGTGTTACCAACGTGTTGAACGAGATACAAGGAAGTCCATGGGGCAGGCAGGTTATCCGGGGCGAGAGAGAGGCGTCGGAATCCAGGGGCGAGCAAGAGGTCGAGGAACGAAGGAAGCAGTCAGAGTCCAGAGGGAGATCCAGGGGAAAATGAGACGCACAGCTCACTTTCCAGGCGACGGAGGGTAGGTACACCATGAGAAAGCTAAGTTCCCGCGCCGATCCTAGGGTCCACTGGTCTTTTAACCAGCTCGCCCTCATCAGTTCCAGGTGTGAAAATTGCCAGCGAGTGATTGCAGCTGGTGGCTGCTGCAGGGCGGCACCCGTGGATGTGCGCACCCGTGGGCGTGTCCCGAGGTGCGCACAGACGGATGAGCGGCGTTGGCAGGAGCCTGAGCCGTAACAGTACCCCCTCCTTATGGACAGCTCCCAGATGTCCTACAGGTTGTACCACAAAAGGCACAGGAAAAAAAATCAAGGGAGGGCGGAGGGGTGAATTGGTGGTGGGTCGCCGACCCAAATGACCCCGAATCCACCGAGGACGAGTCTGGTGGCGGCGGCGAGTAGAACGCCGCTGAGGCCGGCGAGGCGGGCGACCAAGGAACGGCCACCATCTTGGCCGTCGGGAAGGCAGACGCGAGTAGAGCAATGGTGCGTCTCGCCGGAAACGAGGAGACGTCTGAGGCGTGGAAGCAGCAGCGGAAGTCGTCATCGGCGTGGAAGCAGCGGACGTCAAAGCCGGAGACGAGGAGGGCAGCTGAGGTGCTGAAGTCGGCGGAGCAGGCCGAGGTGCTGAAGTCGGCGGAGCAGGCCGAGGCGCTGAGGTCGGCGGAGCAAGCCGAGGTGCTGAGGTCGGCGGAGCAGGCCGTGGGGCAGAGGTCGGCGGAGCCGGCCGAGGGGCAGATGTCGGCGGAGCCGGCCGAGGGGCAGAGGTCGAGGCCAGCCTGGGAGCTGGTGGAGACGTGGGGTCCAGCCTGGGAGCTGGTGGAGACGTGGGGTCCAGTCTGGGGACTGGTGCTAGCTCGGAGGCTAGCCGAGGGGCTGGTGCTAGCTCGGAGGCTAGCCGAGGGGCTGGTGCTAGCTCGGAGGCTAGCCGAGGGGCTGGTGCTAGCTCGGAGGCTAGCCGAGGGGCTGGTGCTAGCTCGGACGCTAGCCGAGGGACTGGTGCTAGCTCGGACGCTAGCCGAGGGACTGGTGCTAGCTCGGACGCTAGCCGAGGGACAGGTGCTAGCTCGGACGCTAGCCGAGGGACAGGTGCTAGCTCGGACGCTAGCCGAGGGACAGGTGCTAGCTCGGACGCTAGCCGAGGGACAGGTGCTAGCTCGGACGCTAGCCGAGGGACAGGTGCTAGCTCGGACGCTAGCCGAGGGACAGGTGCTAGCTCGGACGCTAGCCAAGGGACAGGTGCTAGCTCGGACGCTAGCCGAGGGACAGGTGCTAGCTCGGACGCTAGCCGAGGGACAGGTGCTAGCTCGGACGCTAGCCGAGGGACAGGTGCTAGCTCGGATGCTAGCCGAGGGACAGGTGCTAGCTCGGACGCTAGCCGAGGGACAGGTGCTAGTTCGGACGCTAGCCTCGGGACTGGAGCTAGCTCGGACGCTAGCCTCGGGACTGGAGCTAGCTCGGACGCTATCCTCGGGACTGGTGCTAGCTCTGACGCTAGCCGAGGGGCTGGTGCTAGCTCAGAGGCTAGCCAGGGGGCTGGTAGCTGTGGCTGGGAAAAGCGAAATATAGGTGGAATAAGTCTGGCAGGGAGTAGCCCGTCTTGGTGCAGCTGCGCCACCCCATCAGTACAGCCACCAGTACTATCCCCCCTCTCCGAAAGCGGATGCCAGACGCTTCTTTCTGGCTGAGGAACAGTCACTAAGGGTGGGAGGAGGGTGTCCAGGCGACGGGTAAATTCCTCCTTGCTCACATCACTGCTAAACATGCCTTTCCACGACAGTTTGGCAGGACAAGACAACTCCTCCGGTGTGGAGCGAAAAAAAGAAAAAGACATGGTGAATGGGGCAAGAGGCAGAAAAAAAAAAATTCACAGGGGCGGAACTAAAGTCACTGGGGGCGGGGCTAAAGAACTGTGCCGTCAGGTCCTTAATCTTGGCGGGAACTTACTGTTGTGTTTAGACTAAAGGGGAGATGACGGCAAACAGACACCAGGGGGCAGTATGTACAATTTATTATATATATATATATATATTCAATATATATATAATAATAACAAACAATACTAATTTAATAAACTAAGGAAATGGAGTGTGAACTAGAATACAAGAGTGTGTGGTGTAAGACTATGTGTGTAGTTAACTGAAGTGAGTGTTACCAACGTGTTGAACGAGATACGAGGAAGTCCATGGGGCAGGCAGGTTATCCGGGGCGAGAGAGAGGCGTCGGAATCCAGGGGCGAGCAAGAGGTCGAGGAACGAAGGAAGCAGTCAGAGTCCAGAGGGAGATCCAGGGGAAAATGAGACGCACATCTCACTTTCCAGGCGACGGAGGGTAGGTACACCATGAGAAAGCTAAGTTCCCGCGCCGATCCTAGGGTCCACTGGTCTTTTAACCAGCTCGCCCTCATCAGTTCCAGGTGTGAAGATTGCCAGCGAGTGATTGCAGCTGGTGGCTGCTGCAAGGATGTGCGCACCCGTGGGCGTGTCCCGAGGTGCGCACAGACGGATGAGCGGCGTTGGCAGGAGCCTGAGCCGTAACACAACGAGGTGGAACTCCACTTATGATATGTTGGAGCAGCAGGCAGCTACATACTCTGCATTGACCCACAAGACCCTGAAAACAAATGTCAAAGACATCATCGCCCTCTCTGATGATGATGTGAGAGTGGCAGAGGAGGTCCTCCAGGTGCTTAAACCCCTCAAAACTGTTACATCTCTACTGAGCACTGAAACTTCACCATCTGTGTCAATGATCCTGCCACTGAAAACAATGATTCTACAATCCATGGCTCCAAGTGTGGAAGACAGCAGCATCACTCCAGATGTCAGGCTTTATTTCACTACCTATGTTTCAAGGAAGATGATGTGCCTTCTTATGTTGCACTTTAAGTTGTTTTTTAATAATGGTCATTGGTCCAAGTTTAAAGAAAGGAGAAATGCCTTTTTATGTTGCACTGTTTTTCATTAATTATGTTAAAAGGAAAATAAAAATGCATGTCAAGTTGATCAACAGATTGTATTATTCTCCAGTGCAATAACAGTACTGAAATGAAGGCTAAAAGGGCATTAATGGGAGCTTTAAAAAAAAAGAAGTAAAAAAGAAGTAACTAAATAGTTACTTTTCACAGTAACACATTACTTTTTGGTGTAAGTAACTGAGTTAGTAACTGAGTTACTTTTGAAATAAAGTAACTAGTAACTAGTTAATGGTTTTCAGTAACTAACCCAACACTGTTTAAATGTAACTTAGATATTGGGTTTCACTATATAAAGCGCTTTGAGTCACTAGAGAAAAAGCGCTATATAAATATAATGCACTTAAAAACATATCAAAATGGCCGCTGCATGCATGGACTTTTCAGTATGCGGCCCACTGGAGAAAGGGTTTGGACACCCCTTATTTAGAGTCTCCAATTATCCTAACATGCATGTGTCTGAATGGTGGGAACTAGCCTAAGCCCACACGAGCAACATGCAGATGTGCTAACAAAATACTTTAAGTCACCGATAACAAATTCAAAGTACATTTTGTGGAGCTCTTTGATTTCCCATTGATGATCAGTTGTCAGCTTTGCTATTTCATCAGAACCCTCATGTAGTAGGAGAAACTGGGGCTAAGCATGGAGTTCATGTTTTTTTAATGTTGTCTTCAGCTTATCTCCAACAGACTTAGATCTTTCTGTGGTACATTCTACTCATTTAACAGTATTTAATTTAACCCATAAGAACCCTGACCCTTTTTTGCTGAGTAATGGGGGATTTACCACAGACCACGTTGGCCCACATTTGCAGTCTCAGCCATCCTCACTGAAAGCCAGATGTCACGTATATGTCACAGCAATACTTCCCAAGCTTGTATCACATGAATTAATTGAAGAAATATAGAGAATACGATTTTGGAACGTAGACGAGAGGGTAGCTTCCCTTTGCCTTCTGGAAGGGGGGACGGGTCCTGACTGTTGTTTGTGCTTACGCACCAAACAGTGGCTCAGACTACCCACCCTTTTTGGATTCCCTCGAGAAAGTACTGGAGAGTGTTCTGCTGTGTGACTTCAACGCTCATATTAGCAACGACACTCAATCAATCAATCAATGTTTACTTATGTAGCCCTAAATCACAAGTGTCTCAAAGGGCTGCACAAGCCACAATGACATCCTCGGCTCAGATCCCACATCAGGGCAAGAAAAAACTCAACCCAATGTGATGACAATGAGGTGGTTTGGGCATTTGGTCAGAATGCCACCCAGACTCCTCTCTGGGGAGGTGTTTAGGGCAAGGCCGACTGGTAGGAGGCCACGGGGAAGACCCAGGACATGTTGGCAAGACTAAGTTTCCCGCCTGGCCTGGGAACGCCTCGTGATCACCCGGAGGAGCTGGACGAAGTGGCTGGGGAGAGCAATATTCTGGGATAATCACATGACTACCACCCAAAAATTATTTGTAAACATTTTAGGGACTTTGCGAGTTAAAGAGGCCAACTATATCATGGTTTTTTTTACTACATTTAAAACACTTCATTGTGGTTTTCATAACATTTTACTTCAGAATGCGCCGTTTTGTGGGCGACCTCGAGGCCAAGCCCCCTTTCAAATGCGTCTCCACCCCCGTCAGCCATGTTGAATTTTTTTGTGCTTCCATATCGAGTCCACTGACACTGACAGATATAAGTTAGAACTCTATGGAACTTGTTATTAAAAATGGCAACAGCAGAGGATTTTAGCATGCACGTGCATGTACGAGCCAGTCTGCCCCACAACAAGAGGATAGAGAAAAAGAATGAACTCAATGACTACAACAGGGTTAAAAATGGCGTACTTATAGTGGTACGCCCAAAAAAAATCACTTGATCAAATATTCAAACACAGTGTTACTGTGTTTGAATATGTGTGTAATGGCTACCGTGTGTAATGTTACGGTAGCCAAACATATTAAATATACTTGTTAAACAAAAACCTTGTTTTTAACGAATACCTAGGCCTACTGTGCTACTGTATTTTGATGTTGGTCATTATGGTGGTACTTGGAGAACCAAGTTTTTTCTGCAGTGGTACTTGGTGAAAAAAGTTTGAAAACCACCGGTCCAGCACAAAGCTGTAGAGGGCCCATCCATCCATCCATTTTCTACCGCTTATTCCATTCGGGGTTGTAGAGGGCCCATTTTAGCATATTTAAAGTGTTGGTGACATTGGTTCTTTTGGGTTAAGTTTGTATTTTTAAAAATAAAGTAAACAATTATTGTAGCTGGATATTTTTATCTACAAGGGTGGATTGGTTTATTCTCACGTGTATGTACAGTAGCTTGTTGTTGTGACCTAACAGTCATCTCCAACACAATGCAGCCTAAGATCAAATGGTGAGTATGGGGCGGATTTGACAGGGAATGTGGAGAAGAGCCTGCAGTGTTTTCGTCTTCCACAACAATAGTGCAGCATAGTTATGTATGGTACATAAGAGATTGATTGCAAGCAATTTGTAGCAGCAGCAACTGCAACAGAATAATGTGCAGCAGGGCAACCATAAACATTATACTACTATTGATGATAATATTTTACTTTTTTATTCACTGTTGATGTTAACATATTTTACCGTTTTCATCTCACTTTAATTATCTGAATTCCTTGGACTGATATTAGAAAATAAAACAATTAAGAAGAGTGTCTCCGACTGGCCATTTTTCCTTCATTGCATCCATCTATTTATCTACTACTGTATATACTGTATACTAATAATATGAATCTTACAATAACTCACCATTCAAGTCGATTCTGATTTTTGGGGTGACGATTCAATTCTTTGATTCAACAAGATTCTCTATTCAAATTGATTCTTGCAATATATTATTTGGTATAAAAGGTATAATAAAACCTTCTCAAAACAGGTTACAATAGCAAAAATATGTATGTATACAGTTGTGCTCATAAGTTTACATACCATGGGATAATTTATGATTTCTTGGCCATTCTTCAGAGAATATGAATGATAACACAAAAACCTTTCTTCCACTCATGCTTAATGGTTGTGTGAAGCTATTTATTGGCAAACAACTGTGTTTACTCTTTTTAAATCAAAATACATAAGAAAGTACCCAAATGACCCTGATCAAAAGTTTACATACGCCAGTGACTTTGATCTGATAACATGCACAAAAGTTGACACAAACAGGTTTGAATGGCTAATCAAGGTTCCAATCCTCACCTGTGACCTGTTTGTTTTTAATTAATGTGTGTGTATAAAAAGCCATTTCTGCGCAAATGTCACAAAGTATCCCGCTTACATTACGCCTAACAGCACAGAGACAAGCCTCAAAACTTCTGGAACAAAGTAATTCATACATACATATATATATATATATATATATACATACATACATACATACATACATATATAAGTATGTATATATATACGTACGTACATATACATACATACATACATATATAAGTATGTATATATATACACGTACGTACATATACATACATACATATATATACACATACATACATATATATACATACATATATATACATACATATACATATACATATATATATACATATATATATATACATATACATATATATATATATATATATACATATATATATATATATATATACATATATATATATATATATATATACACAGGCACGTGCACACATAGGGCCCTATGGGTGCTTGAGCCCCTGCCCTTTTTCGCCTCGTCTTAAAAAGTGCCCTTTGCCTGTTTGTGTTTTTTTTTGTTTTTTTTTAAATAACATTAATAAATTCCTGTCAGGGATGTAAAAAAAAACAGCGGTACAAAAGCTCCACGTTTTCTTGTAATACCGGGTTGTTTGACCCTGCCGCTTCCGCCAGAGAGGGAGAGAGAGGGCGAGTGAGTGAGTAAGTGAGAGGAGAGAGAGCCAACTGCGCCCCTGAGGAGACGTCACGTGACAGTGGAGCAACTTGAACCAGTGAGTTATGGTCTAGTCGCCGTCCACTTATTCAGCATCTAATATGGGTAATATTTCAGAAAAACGCTGTATTATTCAATGTGTCAGTTTCTGTTTTTGCCGGACGTCGGAGCACGGCGCATCAATTGAGCACGGCACATCAAGTCCGCACAGAGCAGAGCGGATCGTGCGGGACAGGAAGTAGTGTACAAAATACAAAATAAAACACCAGGTTAATTTTCAAAATAATATGCACTGTGTTTACGGCGGATCACATTTCTCTCACAGTAGAGGTTTAGATATAAAGTTTATTGTGACTTTGCTATTACTGTGTGGGTTAACAAAATAATAATAATAATAATGATAATAATAAGAAGAAGAATGATAATGATAATAATAATAATAATTAAAGTAATAATAATAATAATTAAAGTAATAATAATAATAATAATAATGATTATTATTATTATTAATAATAATAATTTCAGCATTCTGGGGATATAAGATGTAGGTTATCTGTTAGGAATATTACCATCTGTATTTAAACTTGATTCATGTTGATTATGCCTGCAGCACAATGCCAAAAAAAGAAAGGATACAGAAAAGGAAAGAGAAGGAGCGCCAGGAAGCAGCTAAGGGTAGCAGACCTCTTAATGCATGGCTAAAACCAAGTACTAGCATCATGGAAGCCCTGAATTTACATTGAGGAGCATATTTGGGTGTGGGTGGCCTCCATTCTACAGCCCTCTACCGGCCAAGGTCCATATTTTTGGGCCTGCATTGCGTTTCAGTTGTTTAAACTGAGCATTAAGTGAGAAAGACCATAAGTTACAACTTGATGGTGTTTTCATCAAGTTAAGGGAAGAAGGACAGATTTTCTCATTGAATTTTTTTTACATTTGAGTATTTATTTTTGTATTTTTTTTCAAAGTTCATGTTGCACTGTTCAATGTTCAATATTAAAGTGCTTATCTTTAACAATAAATAGCCTAATAATAAACCAGTGTTTTGTTGCTTTTCATGTCTTCCAAGCCTATGATAATGTGAATTAACTCATTATGACAATAATTTGTTGACACAAAAGAAGTGGCAATCACTTTTACCTACAAAGGACACACAGCTAAGTAGTTAGCTTCCTATTAGCAAATTTAATTCTACATTAATTTCCATATTGTGCAAAGAACCAAAAAAAATGTTCCTGCCCTTTTCTGACTTTGAGCCCCTGCCCCTCTATAATCATGTGCACGTCCCTGTATATACATATATACATATACATATATATATATATACATATATATATATATATATATATATATACATATATATATATATATATATATATATATATACATACACATACACATACATGTATATATATATACAGTTGTGGTCAAAACTTTACATACACTTGTAAAGAAGATAATGTCATTGCTGTCTTGAGTTTGCAATAATTTCTATAATTTTTTGTGATAGAGTGATTGCAGTACATACTTGTTGGTCACAAAAAACATTCATGAAGTTTGGTTCTTTATGAATTTATTATGGGTCTACTGAAAATGTGACCAAATCTGCTGGGTCAAAAGTATACATACAGCAATGTTAATATTTGGTTACATGTCCCTTGGCAAGTTTCACTGCAACAAGGCACTTTTGGTAGCCATCCACAAGCTTCTGGCAAGCTTCTGGTTAAATTTTTGACAAAATGTATGCAGTTCAGCTAAATTTGTTGCTTTTCTGACATGGACTTGTTTCTTCAGCATTGTCCACAGGTTTAAGTCAGGACTTTGGGAAGGCCATTCTAAAACCTTAATTGTAGCCTGATTTAGCCATTCCGTTTTCACTTTTGACGTGTGTTTGGAATCATTGTGCTGTTGGAACACCCAACTGCGCCCAAGACACAACCTCCGGGCTGATGATTTTAGGTTGTTTTGCAGAATTTGAAGGTAATCCTCCTTTTTCATTGTCCCATTTACTCTCTGTAAAGCACCAGTCCAATTGGCAGCAAAACAGGCCCAGAGCATAATACTACTACCATCATGCTTGACAGTAGGCGTAGTGTTTCTGGGATTAAAGGCCTCACCTTTTCTCCTCCAAACATATTGCTGGGTATTGTGGCCAAACAGCTCAATTTTTGTTTCATCTGACATCACATGGACAAAGATAAGACCTTCTGGAGGAAAGTTCTGTGGTCAGATGAAACAAAAATGTAGCTGTTTGTGGTAGTATTATGCTCTGGGCCTGTTTTGCTGCCAATGGAACCGGTGCTTTACAGACAGTAAATGGGACAATGAAAAAGGAGGATTAACTCCAAATTCTTCAGGACAACCTAAAATCATCAGCCCGGAGGTTGGGTGTTCCAACAGGACAATGGAAATGAAAAGTGGTAAAGGAATGGCTAAATCAGGCTAGAATAAAGGTTTTAGAATGGCCTTCTCAGAGGTCTGACTTAAACGTGTGGACAATGTTGAAGAAACAAGTCCATGTCAGAAAACCAACAAATTTAGCTGAACTGCACCAATTTTGTCAAAAGGAGTGGTCAAAAATTCAACCAGAAGCTTGCCAGAAGCTTGTGGATGGCTACCAAAAGCACCTTATTGCAGTGAAATGTGCCAAGGGACATGTAACATAATATTAACATTGCTGTATGTATACTTTTGACCCAGCAGATTTGGTCACATTTTCAGTAGAGCCATAATAAATTCATAAACGAACTGAATGCTTTTTGAGACAAATAAGTATGTGCTCTAATCACTCCATCACAAAGTAATTTTAGTTGTAGAAATTAGTGGAAACTCAGGTGAACGCAATCTTCTGTGTTCTTGGAAAAGAATGGAGGCCTACAACTTATTTGTGTGTGGCTGGGTCAAGGAAATTGGTATCAAGACTCTCCCGGGTATATTTGCATCGTTTTCGCTCAGACAAGTTTGCATTTTCATGTCTATTGCCATGTTTGTTGCTGTTGCACGCGCTGTTTAGGAGTAGTGTGTTTTTCCCCATCTGTTTCAAAATACAACAATAGAGTGTATGTGTATGTGCTGAAAGCTTCAATTATGATTGTTGCCTTTGGTAAAAACTTAACTCTTTCAGGTTACACATTTGCTTTCTTTTATTTAAACTAGCAGAGTTGGGGCTTTTCGAAACACTTAAGAATGTGTGTTTAAGAATTATAAATAATATCACAATAATACTCAAATGGGAAATAATAAACGTTAAAAGTATATAAAACAAACCTTTAATAAGGGATCACTGCAAACTCATGCATTGTTCGACTGTGCTCCCTTGGACTGGAGTGTGAGCTGCATGCCTTTCTCGTCTTTGTAAGTAAAATCTTGCACTCTTCTGCCCTTCTTGATTACCTTTCAAAGACTTTGAAGAAATGTTTATCCTTTTCGCAATTCAAACAGTTTGTACAGTCGAAAACAACGCAAGCATAGGGCATTTTTTCTTCGTGAAAGACTAAATGGCTCTTAGTGCAGAGTAAAGAGCTAGCTTGACCAGCAGGCATAATTAATGGACGGGACGTGAGCCGGACGTGACGTCAGTAAAATCCCAGCAATACCATTTGCCATGAATTGACGTGGTTAACAAGTTGAAAAACTTATTCGGGTGTTACCATTTAGTGGTCAATTGTACGAAATATGTACTGTACTGTGCAATCTACTAATAAAAGTTTCAATCAATCAATCAAACCAGAGGTGTCCAAACTTTTTCCTCTGAGGGCCGCACACTGAAAAATTAAAGCATGCGGGGGCCATTTTGATAATTTTCTTTTTCAAAACCAATACAATATATGGATTTTTGCTTTTGCCTTTGGGGCGCCGGGAAAGTTTGGTCCCCAGGGACCTGGAAGGGTCTCAGTCATAAAAATGATAAAAATAAGTCATTTACACAAAAACACAAAATATGCAATATTTTCCCTCCCAAGAAATTTCAAAGTAGAATATTTGATGTAAAGTAACTGGATCTTTAAATAGGTCAATAATTCATTATTATTTTTTGAGCATTGACAGTTTAAAAAAAGCCCCACTAAAATTCTCAGGAATACAAATGGGCCACAATCATAAAAGGGTTAGATATACATATATACATATATATATACACACACACTTTTTACAAACGTTTAACGCTTAAGTCCCTAGATCAACTTCAAATCTAGCCGTCAATTCTAAGTTTTTATTGTTTTTTAAAACAAACACACAAATTATGCAATATTTCCCCCCCCCCCCAAAGTTTTTCAAAGTGGAATATTTGATGTGATATATTTGGAGCCTTGACTAGGTCAATAATTCATAACATTGACTTTGATTCATTATTATCTTTCGAGCAATGGCAGTTTTAAAGAAAAGAGACAGAGCCTGCATGGCAGCTTTGTGTTATTAGAATCAATATTGCAACGTTTTCTTGTTACATTTCACCTGTTTGCTCTTTTAATTCCGCTTTTTTTAAAAATAGCTACGAGCATAAAATAGCAAATGGCCCTAGGGCAGTGGTTCTTAACCTGGGTTCGATCGAACCCTAGGGGTTCGGTGGAGGTCAAAACACACCCGACTCATCGTGTGAATACAAACTTCTCCCTATCGGCGTATTACGGATACGACAACAGCAGAAGTCACACTGATTTGCAGGTGTGTAATTTGTTGTGAGTTTATGCACTGTGTTGGTTTTGTTCTTTGAACAAGGTGATGTTCATGCACGGTTCATTTTGTGCACCAGTAAAAAAACATGGTAACACTTTAGTATGGGGAACATATTCACCATTAATTAGTTGCTTATTAACATACAAATTAGTAACATATTGGCTCTTAACTAGTCATTATTAAGTACTTATTAATGCCTTATTCTGCATGGCCTTACTATAACCCTAATCCTCTAACTCTGGCCCTAACCTTCTAACTCAGGGGTCGGGAATCTTTTTGGCTGAGAGAGCCATGAAAGCCAAATATTTAAAAATGTATTTCCGTGAGAGCCATATAATATTTTTTAACCATGAATACAACTAAATAAGTGCATTTTTAAGAAAGTCCAACATTTTTAGAGTATAATAAGTCTCTTACTCTTTAATAACATTGTTATTCTGAAGCTAACCAATAATATATAAAATAGGTGCGGTAGAAAACGGATGGATGGATTAAAATGCATGAGAATGTTTTATATTTTGAACGTTATTTTTAACACTGTGATTACCAGCGGAATTATTCATTACTTATTGTGTTTAAGCAATATCAGCTAAGATTTATCTGAGAGCCAGATGCAGTCATAAAAAGAGCCACATCTGGCTCGAGAGCCATAGGTTCCCTACACCTGCTCTAACCCTAACCCTAACCCTAACCAAATAACTCTAAATTAAGTCTTTGTTACTTAGAATATGTTCCCCATACTAAAGTGTTACCAAAAACATATAACTTTGTCTTGATTTTGGAGAAAAACAACATTTTATTTTTCACTAAAGAAGGGTTTGGTGAATGCGCATATGAAACTGGTGGGGTTCGGTACCTCCAACAAGATTTAGAACCACTGCCCTAGGGCCACAGTTTGGACACCACTGTTTTTTTTTACTATTCCACCCCTGTCCTGTAGATGACGGTAATGTACATTTCAATGTCATTGGCTGCTGCCAATTAACTAAAGAAAACAAAACTATTTCCCCATTTCCGGGTTCCTCACCTCCGATTTGATCATTTGTTTAATGTCTAAAGTCATATCGTTGACCAAATGGAATTCATTAAGCCGTTTTTTACGGCATTAAACACAAATACAAATGTAGAAAAAGCGTATATCCACCTTATGAAGCTATTTAACTTATTTTCTTGAGTGAACGTAATGTGTTGCTATATTGTTGTAATAATGGCGTCTCCGCCCCCTCGTGTTGTGTGGAAGATTGCGTTCACCTAAGTCATGAATGGCTTCACGTTAGAAGGTCAGCCTCTCAGCTGCTGCGTTCATGTTCCAGCATCCGAGCGCGTCGTTTGCTCCTCACAGCATCTCTCATCATGACGGCGTCTGACTTCTCTGACATAGAGGCGTTTTTGGACGAACACCCGGACCTCTTTGAGGAGTATTTGGTCCGAAAAGCCAAGTGTGAGCACATTAGCAAGTGGATGAGGGAGCACCAGCTCGCCCCTAAAGTGAAAGTGTCAACCCCCGAGGAGAGACGCGTCCAATTAGCCAGGGACCCCGCTCTCAACCCGGACGCTCTCCGGCGCAGGTCGTCTCACTTGGAGCTTCGGCGCAACTTCGCCCGGTCCAAAGCCACCGCGGCGCACCGAACCTGTGACGAGCACGCCAGCTTCGGCCAGCAGGACCCGCAGTCCAGCATGAGGCGACGCGCGCTCCTGCGTAAAGCCAGCTCTCTGCCTCCAACCACGGCGCACATTCTCAGCGCCCTGCTGGAGTCCAGAGTCAGCGTGCCACAGTATGCATCCGCTGCCACCGACCACAAGTGTCGGCTCAGAGAGACCAACGAGAGGGAGTTCTTCCTGGAGTTGGTGAAGGACATCTCGAATGATCTGGACCTGACCAACCTGAGCTATAAGATCCTGATCAACGTGTGCATCCTGGTGGACGCGGACAGGTGCTCCCTCTTCCTGGTGGAGGGCCCAGCGCACAAGAGGACGCTGGTGTCCAAGTTGTTTGATGTGCACTTGGGAACCACGGTCAGACCTTCCTCCAGCACACTCAACTCCAACGAGGTGCAGGTACCTTGGGGAAAGGGCATCATTGGGTATGTGGCAGAGCACGGAGAGACTGTCAACATTTCCAATGCATATCAGGTAAAAATCAAAAACATTTTTTTGCTAAAGGACCCAATATTTAATATCTACACCAACCTGCCACAACATTAAACCAATGAGATCCAATGCAAGCGCTTTAAGATGATAACGCTCAAGATATTTATTATGAGGGACTGCAGTTTCTTATATATTTTTTTATTTAGCTATTAATCGGTCAAAATATTATAAACAGCTCCCAGCTGGTGCAGTGCATACAGCAGGGGTGCTCACACTTTTTCTGCAGGCGAGCTACTTTTCAATTGATCAAGTCGTGGGGATCTACCTCATTCATATATATAATTTATATTTACTTATTTATGAAATATATGTTTTTGTTAACAAATTAAAGGTGTTTAATGATAATGCAAGCATGTTTAACACATATAGTTAATATTGTTAAAAAATTAAAGGTGTTTAATGATAATACAAGTATGTTTAATACATATAGTTAATATTGTTAACAAGTTAAAGGTGTTTAAAGATAATGCAAGCATGTTTAACACATATAGTTAATATTGTTAACAAGTTAAAAGTGTTTAATGATAATACAAGCATGTTTAACACATAGTTAATATTGTTAATAAATTAAAGGTGTTTAATGATAATACAAGAATGTTTAATACATATAATTAATATTGTTAACAACTTAAAGGTGTTTAAAGATAATACAAGCATGTTTAACACATATAGATTCCTTTCTTTCATGAAGACAAGAATATAAGTTGGTGTATTACCTGATTCTGATGACTTGCATTGATTGGAATCAGACAGTGGTGCTGATAACGTCCGCATTTTCGAATGGAGGAGAAAAAAGTCCTCCTTTCTGTCCAATACCACATGAAAGTGGTTGGTTTTTGGCATCTTATTTGTCCAGCTTCCATACTCCTTTGTATACACTTTACAAGAAATACATTGTCGGCAAACTCCGTAGCTTGCTAGCTTGTGCACGCCAGCTTTCTGAGACTCTTATTTTGTTAGCGCAACTGTGCAACTGTGCAGTCGGTCTTTGGAGTTTTGACAACAGGTACAGCGCCAGAATCTGTTGAAATAAAGTGTTTCTCGCCTTCCAGTCGGTAATTTTAATGAGCTGGCAGCAGCCAGCGTCATCTCAGAAGACCCTCGGGTGCCGTGAATGTCAATCAAGTGACGAAAGTGACGTCATAGTGAAGATTTATGATCGCTCATTTTTAGGACTATTTTTTTAATGCCTGGCTGGTGATCGACTGACACACCCTCCGAGATCGACCGGTAGCTCGCGATCGACGTAATGAGCACCCCTGGCATACACCATGCAAACTACAACCACAATAAGAAACATGACACTAAATGTGCATTGTTATCTCTGTCAAAACATAATTTACATAGTATAGCGTTGTTTAAATTTCAATGTTTTACAGTTAAAGGGCACTGTTAGTTTATTTTAAACTGTCATATTATAATTGTTTTTCCCCTACATTTAAAACACTTCGTTGTGGTCTACATCAAATGTAATGGTGGTTCTTTGGTCAAAATTTGCAAAGATGATGTTTTACAGACCATCTCTTCAGAATGCGCCGTTTTGTGGGCGGTCTTATTTACGTGCCTCCACTTTGACAGCGTCTTTCCCCCGCCAGCCATGTTGTAGTTTTTAGTGCTTCCATATGGAGTCGACTGTACAAACCCCGTTTCCATATGTGTTGGGAAATTGTGTTAGATGTAAATATAAACGGAATACAATGATTTGCAAATCATTTTCAACCCATATTCAGTTGAATATGCTACAAAGACAACATATTTGATGTTCAAACTGATAAACATTTTTTTTTTTTGCAAATACGTGACAAAGAAGTTGGGAAAGGTGGCAATAAATACTGATAAAGTTGAGGAATGCTCATCAAACACTTATTTGGAACATCCCACAGGTGAACAGGCAAATTGGGAACAGGTGGGTGCCATGAATGGGTATAAAAGTAGATTCCATGAAATGCTCAGTCATTCACAAACAAGGATGGGGCGAGGGTCACCACTTTGTCAACAAATGTGTGAGCAAATTGTTGAACAGTTTAAGAAAAACCTTTCTCAACCAGCTATTGCAAGGAATTTAGAGATTTTACCATCTATGGTCCGTAATATCATCAAAGGGTTCAGAGAATCAGGAGAAATCACTACACATAAGCAGCTAAGCCCGTGACCTTCGATCCCTCAGGCTGTACAGCATCAACAAGCGACATCAGTGTGTAAAGGATATCACCAAATGGGCTCAGGAACACTTCAGAAACCCACTGTCAGTAACTACAGTTGGTCGCTACATCTGTAAGTGCAAGTTAAAACTCTCCTATGCAAGGTGAAAACCGTTTATCAACAACACCCAGAAACGCCGTCGGCTTCGTTGGGCCTGAGCTCATCTAAGATGGACTGATACAAAGTGGAAAAGTGTTCTGTGGTCTGACGAGTCCACATTTCAAATTGTTTTTGGAAACTGTAGACGTCGTGTCCTCCGGACCAAAGAGGAAAAGAACCATCTGGATTGTTATAGGCGCAAAGTTAAAAAGCCAGCATCTGTGATGGTATGATGGTGTATTAGTGCCCAAGACATGGGTAACTTACACATCTGTGAAGGTGCCATTAATGCTGAAAGGTACATACAGGTTTTGGAGCAACATATGTTGCCATCCAAGCAACGTTACCATGGACTCCCCTGCTTATTTCAGCAAGACAATGCCAAGCCACGTGTCACATCAACGTGGCTTCATAGTAAAAGAGTGTGGGTACTAGACTGGCCTGCCTGTAGTTCAGACCTGTCTCCCATTGAAAATGTGTGGCGCATTAGGAAGCCTAAAATACCACAACGGAGACCCCCGGACTGATGAACAACTTAAGCTGTTCATCAAGCAAGAATGGGAAAGAATTCCACCTGAGAAGCTTAAAAAATGTGTCTCCTCAGTTCCCAAACGTTTACTGAGTGTTATTAAAAGGAAAGGCCATGTAACACAGTGGTGAACATGCCCTTTCCCAACTACTTTGGCACGTGTTGCAGCCATGAAATTCTAAGTTAATTATTATTTGCAAAAAAAAAAAAAAAGTTTGAGTTTGAATATCTTGTCTTTGTAGTACATTCAGTTGAATATGGGTTGAAAAGGATTTGCAAATCATTGTATTCCGTTTATATTTACATCCAACACAATTTCCCAACTCATATGGAAACGGGGTTTGTAATATCATAAGTTAGAATTATGCGCCACTATGTATGACAAATGGCAACCGAGTAGGATGCATGTGCATATACGAGCCAGTCTGCCCCACAACAAGACGATAGAGAAAAAGAAGGAGCTTACAGACTACAGCATCGGACTACAATGACGCAAAGATTTTGGGGTAAACCTCCAGGAGCTATCCGCTGATGTCACACTTGGGAAAAACGTAACAAATTGGGCAAATGCCAAAATGCTTGTTTGAAGGGAGCATGAAGGAAGGTAAGATTGTTTTATAAATGTTTCCGCAATGCCTCTATGGTTTGATTTTACATTTTCAGGGCTTGCACAGATCCCAAATACACAAAAACAGGTACCAATAGGTAAGAAACAATAACATAAAAGAGACACTAAAGCCAAACTGCGCCCCATTGCTCATTTTGTATTGACCCGCGACACAATCTATAGACAAAATAGATATATCACTGAAGAGAAAAAAGGGTTGGAAAAGGCCCAAATCCCCCTTCCCCTTCCTAAAATGGGCCCTAAAAACAAAAATGGCCGACGACCTGTGCAGCTTACTTAGGGATGCACAACATGATTCACAATCAATACATGGGCTGTCAAAGATAACGTGTTAACTATTTAATGGCGATCATTTTGTTAACGCACGATTAACGTTTTTGACCCTCGGCACGTTCCGTAGCTTGGAAAAATGTGTAATGGCATCCAGTTACAGTTGAGCGACAGGCTCAAAAATAGCTAGCAGTACTGCACAAAGAAAGGGTTACCTTATGGAAATTTCAGATCCAAAGCCATGGCAAGTAGTTCTCCGGACAAGACAAGGAGATTGTTGCATTGAATCGCCGTGAGATGACATCATTGGAGCAAACGCTGAGCGTGCATTTGCTGCTCGGAGTGAGGAGAAGCTTCAAGTCCATGTTTAGATTACAGTTAAGTGCATTGAAAACATAAAATGTAGATTGTTACTTGAACTGCTTTAGTAAGATGGAATTCAAGCTCAGCAGAAACAAAGACAGTAGAGAGGAAGTCCAAAGTCACTTTTATCTGAGATTTTCGTCAACACATGTGAAGTCTTTTCTCATATCAATCACACGCGTCCGGCTGGCGGCTTCACAATAATACCGTTGCAATGGTATATTCTTTTATAACATGTTCTGATTGATAGTCCGCAATTGCAGAATATTTAACAGGCTGAATCCATTCATCCATCCATTTTCTACCGCTTGTCCCTTTTGGGGTCGCGGGGGGTGCTGGAGCCTATCTCAGCTGCATTCGGACGGAAGGCGCGGTACACCCTGGACAAGTCACCACCTCATCGCAGTAACAGGCTGAAAATTACATTTTATTAATAAGTAGTAGAGAAGGTTAAAATATTGTCATGCAGAGATATGAATACCATTAAAGGCCTACTGAAACCCACTACTACCGACCACGCAGTCTGATAGTTTATATATCAATGATGAAATCTTAACATTGCAACACATGCCAATACGACCGGGTTAGTTTACTAAAGTGCAATTTTAAATTTCGCGCGACATATCCTGCTGAAAACGTCTCGGTATGATGACGTCAGCGCGTGACGTCACGGATTGTAGAGGACATTTTGAGACAGCATGGCGGCCAGCTATTAAGTCGTCTGTTTCATCGCAAAATTCCACAGTATTTTGGACATCTGTGTTGGTGAATCTTTTGCAATTTGTTCAATGAACAATGGAGACAGCAAAGAAGAAAGCTGTAGGTGGGAAGCGGTGTATTGCGGCCGATTTCAGCAACACAAACACGGCCGGTGTTTCATTGATTACATTCCCGAAAGATGACAGTCAATCTTTACCATTGGCCTGTGGAGAACTGGGACAACAGAGACTCTTACCAGGAGGACTTTGAGTTGGATACGCAGACACGGTACCGTGAGTACGCTTCCAAACATTTGATCGCTTGCCCGGACGTGCGTGCCGCTATGTGCATGTCACGTACGTAACTTTGGGGACTTTGGGGAAATATATGTGCTGTATGAACTTTGGGGAGGTGAACAGTACTTTGGGCTGTGGGATTGAGTGTGTTGTGCAGGTGTTTGAGTTGTATTGGTGGGTTATATGGACGGGAGGGGGGAGGTGTTTGTTATGCAGGATTAATTTGTGGCATATTAAATATAAGCCTGGTTGTGTTGTGGCTAATAGAGTATATATATGTCTTGTGTTTATTTACTGTTTTAGTCATTCCCAGCTGAATATCAGGTCCCACCCGCCTCTCACAGCATCTTCCCTATCTGAATCGCTCCCACTACCCTCTAGTCCTTCACTCTCAATTTCCTCTTCCACAAATCTTTCATCCTCGCTCAAATTAATGGGGAAATCGTTGCTTTCTCGGTCCGAATCTATCTCGCTGCTGGTGGCCATGATTGTAAACAATGTGCGGATGTGAGGAGCTCCACAACCTGTGACGTCACGCTACTCGTCTGCTACTTCCGGTAGAGGCAAGGCTTTTTTATCAGCGACCAAAAGTTGCGAACTTTATCGTCGATGTTCTCTACTAAATCCTTTCAGCAAAAATATGGCAATATCGCGAAATGATCAAGTATGACACATAGAATGGACCTGCTATCCCCGTTTAAATAAGAAAATCGCATTTCAGTAGGCCTTTAACTTGCATTACTGTGCAGAAGTTTAGAGCAATCACTATATCCACTCATCACCCTGCAGAAGAAACCAAGTAAGTGTCATTCATAAGGCAGGATATATAGATCACACAAATAAATTTTTCTTTAAAGATCTTGTGGAACTACAAACAGTAGAAATGACATACTGTATGTCGCAAAAAACAATTCACTCCCTGGAAATATGCGAAAGTTTTTCACTGAAAGGGAAGGGGGCTATAATTTAAGGGGTAAGGGTAAGAAGGTATGCATAACACAAATAAGCTTTTGTTTTCAATAAGTGGGGTTAAACTATGGAACAGTTTGAATGCGGAATTAATAGAATGTCCAACCTTAATTTTGTTAAAAAAAACAAAAAAAACATACAAAGACATGATTTTCAATATGTACAAAAATGAGGGTTTTTAACAATCACAAAGTGTTTACATTATTATTATTATTCAAATTATTTGGGTAGTTATTTACTTATTACTGGTTGGTGTAACCATCAATTAGTACTTGTATTTATGTGACTATATACAGTATGTGTATATTGTACGTATGCACGGTATTTTTGTGCCAAAGAAAAGTGAGTCAAATAATATTTGATAATATATTGTAATAAGACCGGTAAATGTATCATTGTATATAATAATAATGATGATAAGAAAGCTAGTTATTTGATTTATAAATTATGTATTGTTTTAATTTTTTTCGTGTTTTCTTTGTGAAATATTTGTTTCTATTTCTGTACCTTGCTGTAAGGTTATTAAAATTATTTCCTTTTTCAATTGTTTTCTTTTGCTTTGTTTTGAACATGGCCAAAATAAACAACTACTATTATTAACTTGTAAAACATGTAAAGTACAGAATATCAGAAACATGTATTCATGTAGTTGTCATGTCTGTGATCATGTTTTGTTTAGTTATGTTTTACTTGGTTTTTGGACACTTTTTAGTTATTGTCTTCACTCCCTTGCTTTGTCACCATAGTAACCATTAGTTTCACCTGGTTCACATCCTCATGTCATGCACCTGTCTCATGTTTTCTCATTTTGAGTCACACACCTGTTTTCACTAATCATGTCACCAGTATTTAAGCTTGTTGTTGCCAGGCAGTCGGCCTGGTGACATTATCTATCCATCCATCCATGCTACCCATGATATTCATGTCCACCTTTGTTATTCATACTTCATGCCATGCCACAGTAAGTGTTTTTGTTTCGCGCTCTTAGTTAATTGCCTTTGTGCTAGTCTTTTGTTTTCATAGCCAAGTTTTTTTGTACTTCTGCCCTTGTGCGCGCTTTTCATTTGTTCTTTTTGTTATTGTAAATTAAACATGTACTCACATACACGCCTTGCCCCAACTTTCCTTTGCACCATGGGAAAACAAACCATGCCAAAGTCCTCGTTCTGACAGTAGTAGAAAAAATGATCACCTAGCATCTTTGACAATCAAAGCATGATCGTTATAGTTCCCATTTTGTGTTATTAATGCGTGAAACTGCTATCTAAACATGGACGTGTAGCTCCTCTCCTCTAAGTGCAAGTGCTCCTAAAGCAGGAATACAAATTCTGTATTCCTACAAAATAGAAAATCTAGCAAGACACCAACGCACTGCAAGGATATTTTTCAATCTCTTTAAAAATGTGTTTATATCCTTTTCATGTTGAGCTGTTTCAAAAACGTTTTTTTTTTAAAAACATTTAATGAAAGCAAATTAATTGTCCAGTCATGGTATTGAAAACTTAAAAATGATCTGTCTAGGATACACTTATTAATGACGAAAAATTATATCTTTCTGCGATTAATCACAATTAATTTTGAGTTAACTATAAACAAAGGCAATTATCGCAATTCAATATTTTAATCTTTTGACATATATACACTATATTGAAAAGTATTTGCCACCTGCCTTGACTCACATATGAACTTGAAGTGCCATCCCATTCCTAACCCATAGGGTTCAGTATGATGTCGAGCCACCTTTTGCAGCTATTACAGCTTCAACTCTTCTGGGAAGGCTGTCCACAAGGTTGCGGAGTGTGTTTATATGAATTTTCCACCATTCTTCCAAAAGCGCATTGGTGAGATCACACACTGATGTTGGTCGAGAAGGCCTGGCTCTCAGTCTCCGTTCTAATTCATCCCAAAGTCGTTCAATAGGGTTCAGGTCAGAACTCTGTGCAGGCCAGTCAAGTTCATCCACACCAGACTCTGTCATCCATGTTTTTATGGACCTTGCTTTGTGCACTGGTGCACAGTCATGTTGGAAGAGGAAGGGGCCCGCTCCAAACTGTTCCCACAAGGTTGGGAGCATGGAATTGTAGAAAATGTTTTGGTATCCTGGAGCATTCAACGTTCCTTTCACTGGAATTAAGGGGCCAAGCCCAACTCCTGAAAAACATCTCCACACCATAATTCCTCCTCCTCCAAATTTCACACTCGGCACAATGCAGTCCGAAATGTAGCGTTCTCCTGGCAACCTCCAAACCCAGACTCGTCCGTCCGATTGCCAGATGGAAAAGCGTGATTCATCAGTCCAGAGAAGGCGTCTCCACTGCTCTAGAGTCCAGTGGCAACGTGCTTTACACCACTGCATCTCCGACGCTTTGCATTGGACTTGGTGATGTATGGCTTAGATGCAGCTGCTTGGCCATGGAAACCCATTCCATGAAGCTCTCTATGTACTGTACGTGGGCTAATTGGAAAGTCACATGAAGTTTGGAGCTCTGTAGCAACTGACTGTGCACAAAATCTTTGCACTATGCGCTTCAGAATCCGCTGACCCCTCTATGTCAGTTTACGTGGCCTACCACTTGGTGGCTGAGTTGCTGTTGTTCCCAAACTCTTCCATTTTCTTTTAATAAAGCCGACAGTTGACTTTGGAATATTTAGGAGCGAGGAAATTTCACGACTGGATTTGTGGTGGCATCCTATGACAGTTCCTTTGCTGGGAATCACTGAACTCCTTAGAGCGACCCATTATTTCACAAATGTTTGTAGAAACAGTCTCTGTGCCTAAGTGCTTGATTTTATACATCTGTCGCCGGGCCAAGTGATTAGGACACCTGATTCTCATCATTTGGATGGGTGGCCAAATACTTTTGACATTATAGTGTAGATATATATTTATTTATTTATTTATTTTTAATAGATATACTTTTTAAAATTAAGTTTTTGGGCCATCTCCATGCAACAAGAGGGAACTTTTCTAACCTTGAACCCATTTTGAAAAAGTTTCATATAACTATTATACAAAATAATACGCTGCGAGAATCTGTTTGAATTGAGAATCGGAATCAGACTGAATCATTAGGTGCCCTTAGTTTTACTGTGTATATTCTCTGTTCATTTCCATGCGCCCTGTCATGAAAAGGTTTTAGATGGCATAATAATATTATTTGTAATGAATAACAATAAGAAATTAAATACCTCCAGGGTGTTAGATTAGATATTACGCTGATTTGTTTGATCTATAACACAAAACTAAACTGTGTTTTTTTTTTGTTCAGACTGTGGAAAATGTCAGTCCTTTGTATATGCAAAAGTATATATGTATATTATGTATCGCCAATTATCCATCCATCCATTTTCTACCGCTTATTCCCTTTGGGGTCGCGGGGGGCGCTGGAGCCTATCTCAGCTACAATCGGGCGAAAGGCGGGGTACACCCTGGACAAGTCGCCACCTCATCGCAGGTATCGCCAATTATGTATAGCCTATTTAGTTAAACATATTATGTATCTAGTATCATAGATGATATTGTATTATATGACAATTATTATGTTCTAACAATCATGTTGCTGTGCAACGCTTTAACTTACTGGTGAGCTGCGTAGAGTTTTTTCAATGCTTGTTTTTACAGTCCTAGAGGTAGAGTGTCTTTATTTTTGACATAACTGAAGTAATTACCCACATTTTTGTCATGCTCAGTAGTTGTGCTCATTGTGGTGTGTAATGTCAGTGTGCCTGCACTGCACAATCGTAAAGGGTCATAAAGGCTCTCAGTCCTCCATATATGGGTTAAAGATTATGTTCCGATCGGTTCATCATGATATGTACCTGTGTGCCCTTCCTCCCAGGACCACCGCTTCAGTGACGAGATAGACAAGTTAACAGGCTACAAGACCCAGTCCATTCTCTGTATGGCCATCTGTAACAGTGATGGAGAGGTCATTGGTGTTGTACAAGCAATCAACAAAAATCCCACCGGAACGCCTTTCACTGAAGATGACGAGAAGGTGGGCTCTAACTCACTGCAGGCTCACTCTCTTGCACATCCGGTGCCTGTGGGCCAGTCAGATAATGATGTATGGAACATTAAACATGCCTAGCAGGACATCACCTCGGTTCCACTAGACACAAATGAATGCTCCTAATACCGTAGATATACAGTGCATATATACTTTATACTGTCCCTACAATACATACTATTGTTGATGACAACCTGACAGATCCCTATTGAATATAGAGTATAAGGCCAGTACACAACAAAGAGTATTCTATTTTTGCAAAAAACTGTTTCCAGACCCTCCAGAAAGTGTAACCTCCTGTCTCGACAAGGGTTTGTCCAGTAACTGCCAGAATTCAGTTGTCACATGTGCCATAGATAGATAATAGAGTTAGGCGATATAAACGATATATAATATACATTTGGTTGACGAAATAGCTGTGCCCCGCTTATTGGTCAGCAACAAGCAAACGACCACATCCTCGACGCACTGTAGCAGCCTCGCTAGCAGCTAAAGTCCCCACCACAGTGTGAAGCTGCTTCAAAGTCAACCATCCTCGCCTCCAAGGTGTTAAAAGAACTATGTTTCTTATAATTACCATTATCACTGAAGGATGAGGAAAATCTAAAAATGCTACACTAGACACAGTAGGAGGATACAATAAGCCATGCTAACCGCTTAGCTAGAGCTCTTGAACGTAAACAGAGGTGAACGGATTGATACAAATATCAACAGTAACGATACCTACCAAGTAGATCAATATTTTTTACTATCACAAAATCTTTTGTCGTTTTTGTTATTGTTTACAAACTCAGAAAATGTGTCAGTGGACACAGGAGAACCTTAAGGGAAAACACTAAAGGATTGAAATCATAGCCGATAATAAGCATTCATTTAATTATTTGTTACATCACAAATCTGTGTTTTTGTTTGATTATAATTGTGATAAAAAATGTAATCATTCAATGATCTTAACAATTTTAAGGATGATCACCGGTATGACCACTTCTGCCCCTGAAACTACTTGGTATTAGATCAATACCCAAATTTGTACTATCGCCCAAAATGGCTGAAAATATTTGTCCGAGTGCTGGCGCAGTTGGCAGTGAGAGGCACGCAGAAACTGTGAGAGAGAGAGGGAACCACAGAGAGCTGGGAGGAGCTGAACAGCACCAAACAACAGCTGTTCAAAACTTACGACAGGATCAAAGGGGAGGAGATGTTGGATAAGGTTAAGAGGGTGGAGGCAGAACATGGCGAACAGAAATAAAAGGAGTCATAGAAGATCATAAACAAGATGAGTGGGCGCAAGAGGGCGAGAGAGGGACAGCTGGCAGGCTGCAGCCCAGAAGAGAGAGTGACCTCCTGGTTCACCCACTTCCGGGATCTCCTAGGCACCCACTCAACAGTGGACAACGCTGAGGAAGAGATACCTGCAGTCCTCACAAATCTTGGAATTGACGATGGCTCCTTTACAGCTACGGAGTTTGCCACAGTGAAATCCACCCTCAAGCAAGGAAAAAGTCCTGGACCGCACGGTATCCCACCAGAAGTCCCTAAAAACTGCGATCCCGACAACATCATACTGGAGATCTGCAACCAGGCTCTGATAGATAAAATCAAGCCCGACATATGGTCCCTCTCTAACATCATCCCGGTTCCCAAATCTGGAGATCTGTCTAAGACAGACAACTATTGTGGCATTAGCCTGACCTGTGTCATAGCGAAGATGTACAACCGCATGATTCTAAATCGGATTAAGGACACCATTGACCCACACCTGAGGGACAACCAAAATGGCTTCAGAAAGGGAAGGACCACCGTAGGCCAGATCCTGGCCTTGAGGAGAATCATTGAGGAGGTGAAGAAGAACAACTTGACAGCAGTGCTGTGTTTCATTGACTTCAAAAAGGCATTTGATTCAATAGACATTAGAGGCATAATGCTGAAAATTCTTAATTAAGGCTTACGGTGTCCCCCCGAATCTACTCCAGGCCATAGAGGCCATGTACCAGGGCACAAGAGCCAAGGTGGTAACTCCAGATGGCATCAGCGAGGAGTTCAAAATCCTAGCAGAGTTGCAGCAGGGAGACAATCTTGCCCCCTTCCTCTTTATCAAAGCACTGGACTACACCCTCAGGAAAGCCATCAACAGGTGGGAGCAAGAGATTGGCTTCACAATTACACCAAGGAAGTCTAGAATAAACCCTGCTGTAGCCCTGGCAGACCTAGACTACGCAGATGACATCTGCCTGATGTCTGACCGTGTAGAGAAGGCACAGGAGCTCCTGAACAGAGTGGAGGTGGAATGTGCTAGGATTGGCCTCAGACCGAATGCAAAGAAGACTGAGGTAATCACCTATAACTTACACATAAACCACCCACCAATGACTTCCAATACTTGGGTTCCTGGATGAACTCCACAAAACAGGACCTTAAGGTCAGGAAGGCGCTAACATGGAGGGCACTGTATGTCAAGAGTGTGGTGCTCGAATCTCCCCGGACACATAAAGCTGAGCCTATTCCACGCCACTGTGTAGTCTGTCCTTCTGTATGGCCGCGAAAGCTGGACCCTGACACACACCCTGCAGAAGTCCCTAGATGGGTGCTACACCAGAATGTTACGAGCTGTTATGAATGTGGACGAGAGCATCCACATCACTAACGAGGACCTATCAGGCAACTGCCGAGGCTCAGCAAGAAGGTAGCAGCTTGGAGGATGAGGCTGGCCGGCCACTGCCACAGACATCTGGATCTCCCAGCCAGCAGGCTGGTTCTATGGGAACCAACGCACAGGCATCGATCGCGTGGACATCCTGAAGAAAGATGTTGGAGCTGAAAGCTCTTCGGAGCTGGCCGGATGTATGGAGAACCGGAAGGATTAAGTTAAAAAGTTAAAGTACCAATGATTGTCACACACACACTAGGTGTGGCGAAATTATTCTCTGCATTTGACCCATCACCCTTGATCACCCCCTGGGAGGTGAGGGGAGCAGTGGGCAGCAGCGGTGGCTGCGCCCGGGAATCATTTTGGTGATTTAACCCCCAATTCCAACCCTTGATGCTGAGTGCCAAGCAGGGAGGTAATGGGTCCCATTTTTATAGTCTTTGGTATGACTCGGCCGGGATTTGAACTCCCAACCTACCGATCTCAGGACGGACACTCTAACCACTAGGCCACTGAGTAAGCTAGACTCCAATTGAAGCTCGTCTGAGGACGATAGAGAGAACAAGTAGATTAATTATAGTTTTGAGAAAATAATACAACTGGAAATGACGCAATATGTTACTGCATACGTCAGTAGTCTAATTAGGAACTGTTGTAACCTGTATTGAAACTATTCTATGATCATTTATATACAAAATAATATATTGTGATATATATCATTATGTATATCGCGATATAGATTTTAGTCCATATTGCCCGGAGTCCGCGGATTATCCGCGGATCGGGCGGATGAAATAAAAAAAAATTAGATTTTATCCGCGGGTCGGGTCGGGTCGGGTCGGGCGGTTGAAATAAAAAAAAATTAGATTTTAAATAGATTCAGGCGGGTGGCAGTTAAACCAATTCAGAAATATATATACATAGTTAAATGTTGTTACCCACATACGAAAAACGAGCAGGCACCTGCTGCATATGCCACAACAGAAGAAAAAAATAAAAGAGATGGACACTTTTACGGAGCGGAGAAGGGACGCCTCGCCGGGGTCCGGGACCGAGGCCCCTTCCCCCGAGAGGGCCCCACCGGGAGCCGTAGCTGAGGTGATCCGCGAGAAGGGCCCGACGCACGTCCAGGGTCACCACCGCGCCCACCGCACCGACACCCCGCCTCGTCCGCCTTCGCCGCGGCCGGCGTCACGTGCAGCAGGTAAGCAGCTTACCTGCCCGCCACCCCCGTGGCCGGGGGCTCGTAACAGGGGTCACTCCGCGCGCTCCGCCCGCGCAGCTTACCTGCCCGCCACCCCTGTTGCCGGGGGCGCGTAACAGGGGTCACTCCGCGCGCGCAGTGCGCTCACGAAAGGGGTGGGGCTCACCCTGGTTGATATAGACAGCAGGACGTCGGAACCCGCTAAGGAGTGTGTAACAACCCACCTGCCGAATCAACTAGCCCTGAAAATGGATGGCGCTGGAGTGTCGGGCCCATACCCGGCCGTCGCCGGCAGCGAGACGCGCTTGGAGGTGCGCTCAGCGCGGCTCCCATATGATTGCGCACTGGTGTGCGTCTGGGTCGTGACAGCGTGGCACGCGAATGTCTGTGCTGCATTGGATCAGTCTCCTTTCTTTAACAGGCAAAAGCTTTATAACCTCACTTATGCCTTGCATCGTCTATATTAGATATATAACAACGGGCGGGTGCGGGCGGGTGCGGTTCTGATCAAATGTTACATCGGGTGGATGGCGGATGGTTGACGACTTTCTGATGCGGTTGCGGATGAAATAATTGCCTATCCGCGCATCTCTACTCCAAATTGTATATTATTGTACCTAGAAAAAATACTTTACTAGAGAATCTGTTTGACATTAAGTAGTTAAATCTGTTTAGCTATTCCACACTCAATAACAAAAAATATATATTATTATTAATTTTAAATATTTGATCATAATACATGGAATTTTCTTTATTTACAATCAGGTGCTTCAGATGTATCTACCCTTCTGTGGGATATCCATATCCAATGCCAAGTTGTTTTCTGAGTCTCGCAAGGAGTATGAAAGAAGTAGGGTGAGCGAATATTTCAACCATATTTGCATAAAGCCAATAATATTTATCTGCAGACATGTAAGTTTTTTACGAGAGTGAATGTGACATAAGTTCCAGATTTCCACTGCTTCCTCAGGCTTTACTGGAGGTGGTCAACGATCTGTTTGAGGAGCAGACCGACTTGGAGAAGATTGTGCGGAAGATCATGCAGCGAGCGCTCACCCTCTTACAGTGCGAGCGCTGCTCCGTGCTTCTCCTCGAGGATATCCACTCACCGGTAAGGCCTTGAGCATCAAATAAACACACTTAAAAAAACTAACCTCAGTCTGCTTACCATGACGACGTCGGTGTCTCTCTGTTGAGGTTGTGAAGTTCTCCAAGACGTTTGAACTTATGTCCCCCTTGAGCAACATGTCTCGTGACATAAGGTGACATACAAAATGGAACAAAAAGTTTAAAAAACAGTCATTAAGGATCAATAGTTAATTATTCCTGAGATTACATGAAGTGACTATGGCACCACCAATAATTGTTTGAATATGTTTTTTTTGTCTCACTGTGTCCTTATATTAGCCTGGAGAAGCTGTCATGCTCTGATTGGCTGATTAATAACAGCATCGCCGAGTTGGTGGCCTCCACAGGACTCCCAGTTAACATCAGTGACGTGTGCCAAGATCCACGCTTTGATGCAGAGGTTTGTCAAACTTTGCTAAAATGGTATAGTTGTACTGTTATTGTGATTTTGTTTGTTCAACTGTAGGTTATCATTATGATAGTTTATTCTGCTTCTAGGCAGATCAAGCTTCAGGATTTCATATTAGATCAGTGTTGTGTGTGCCTATCTGGAATAGAACTCACCAGATAATAGGTAAGTTTGATCATAATTGATTTTTAAGGTCTTTACCCCCACTTTAAACAAAAGATTGTGCAGTTTTTCATTTTTTATGATGTGAATTATATGTGTTATAAACTAATGGGTCTTACCTGGCTAAGCTGGTGGTAATTCATTATTTAGCCAGCAAAATAGTTGAGACCGAACCAACAGCGTTCTTTGCTGGTTGCTGCCAAGTACAGCTGAATTCACAACATGGCTAGAACGACAAAATTCACCACAATTAACACATTTAAAAAATATATATATTGTTTTTTTTTTATTTAGCTATCCACAATCTTTATTACTGTAGACTGTTATTGTAGCAATGTATATATTTGTTCCCTGATTGTATGTCCTTTTTTCAATGGTGGCATTTATTATTGAGGCCAATAAACTCTGCCCAGCAACAGGAAAAAACATAAAATAAATGGTCTGATCCAAAGTCTCTTGTTGTATTTAAAAATAGAATAACAATATATATTTTCCTCTGCAGGGGTTGCACAAATTTTGAATCGCCTCGACAGGAACACCTTCAACGATGCAGATCAGAGACTGTTTGAGGTTTAAAAAACAAACAAACATTGCTACAAAAACATAGATTGCACACTACATTGTTGTCAGTGATGTGCGGTGGTTTTCATGGTGGGTGAGGCACTGACTCAGATCTAAAAGTACACCCCCTTTAATTGTCTGCTTCACATTATTACTTCTCTCTTCAGTTTATCATCAGATCAGCAAGAATAATGACACACTTATATTAAAGAGATTACAAAGTCATGGTGTATTATAAATGTTTCTTGCAAACATTATATTGGCGACATGCTGGGAATCAGACGTGCACTGGGCATCGCAAGCGAGTTTGTAAGGGTTGCACATTCAGAGATAAGGGTTTATGTCTTGTATTTGATCAGAAAAAATGTGCAAATTCAGCACAAGTTTTTGCTTAAATGTTAAAAATGTAATCATTTCGAAAATATATTTATTTTTAAATATATTTATAGCACAGGTCAGTAAAGAAATATTCACAATGCTTTGCCTCACCTGCATCCTTTGGCCGCACATCACTGACAGTTTTGGATAGACTGAACACATACAAAATGTGAAACCTATCATATCTTTGTGTTTTTTGTCATTTTGTTTGGTTGAAGGCATTTGTGATTTTCTGTGGACTGGGCATCAACAACACTATGATGTACAATCAAGTGAAGAAGACGTGGGCCAAGCAGTCTGTAGCACTGGATGTGAGCACAGCTAACACAATGTTCATCGTAAAGTGCATACTCTTCATCCATGTTCATGTTTCTTGACCTAAAATATGTTTCCATGCTCCCAACCCTCCCCTGTTTTGCAATTTTTTCTTTCTTTTTTTGTCTCGCACCACTGCAGAAATATAGCCATTATAGTACAGTAAATCAATCACAATAATACGTTGTTATGGCCACCCTGTAGTGCTGAATAAATCACAATAATCTCCAGTTTATGACCAAGAGTATGACAGCAGAATAATGTGAAAGTAAACTATAGAGGGAAAAAAGGTCTCATACTGGTCACAAACATAAATATTTCAATACCAGTGATGAAAAAAAAAGATTTAGTCTACATTCTTCAAGTGTTTCTTTTTTAATATTACCTTTAGTTCTATTAAATGCTTAAATAAAACTTAGAAACTAGCTTGACTATAATAATTGCATAATTGCCGTACAGTAGCATTTGAGTTTATCGGAAACATGATTATATTTGAAATGTTGTATTTATCCTCAGCTAAAACATGAACCTGCTTCTCTCCTGTCTAAATATATCAGCTATTTTGTCAGTAATTCATAATAAATACATGTGCTCGTGTCTTCACCTCACATTAAACTTACTGTCACATCATTCCTTGTGTTGGTTGAGGACAAGATGGAAAAAGTAGCAAAAGTCACATATTTAATCCTGTTTGAAGCTGAAATTAAATATTTAATACATCTATTGTGCATTCATTGAGATTATGTGTTTTTCCAGATGTTATCCTACCACGCTACATGTTCCAAGGTAGAGGTTGACAGACTGAAGGTAATTCCAGTTGACACACAACATGCCTGTTTGCATATTATTATATGTTTTTATGTAAATGCAAGTTCTTGCCTGGTACCTTGTGACTGACAGCTGTCTTTCCCCTGTTTTTAAGGCAGCCAAAATCCCCCTCAGCAGTGAGTTGGGAATTGACGAGTTTCATTTTAATGACTTCTCTCTCGACAACGATGCTATGATCACAGCCTCGCTTAGAATGTTCCTGGAACTTGGGGTGGTCCAAACATTCAAAATAGACTATGAGGTGAGGGTATGTTTATTTACAAGAAAATAATACAGGTACTGTAATTGTTTTGTTTTTGTTTTGTTAATCTTTCTTTGCTCCTCGACTCCGCATAGAGTTCGGAACTTTTAGCGTTTAGGCCTGATTGTGTAAGATCCAAGTGCAACGCACTAAACTGCATGTGCAAACTGTACTATTTATGGGCGTGTTGCGGGTGATCTACTAAGACTGCGTGTGCAATTGATAAAAAATGCAGAAGTGGTGTAGATGAGAATATGCTCCAATGGTCCAACCTATGCTGTTTTGTTATGTTGTGGAGTATGCAGCTCACATATATATAAGTAACCACATTTAGGGTGAATTACTGTTGATGTGAGATCTACACAAAATAACCTATTTTTAGCATGCCAAAGGTGCACTCTGGTTTAGCGCCGGTGTTGTGATAGTGGATCTGGAATTATCCAGAAATGCATGCAAGAATGCATGAAAATGCATGTTGCAAGAAAAAAATAACGCCAGCAGACAAATCAATTGAATTTGTTTAAATCATCCTGTTGAATCATCCAGCAGATATGTCTTAGATTTTTTTTTAATTCTGTTAGTCCAAATATGTCAACACACTCACGCAGGACAGAGAATTATTTGTCCACATCTGTCTTGGCAGCACAATTGCCTCCTTTCTCTGAGCCGTTTGTGCATAACGGTACCAATTTGCACACACACTTTAAACGTGTTAAATATAGAAGCAAAACAGCGGCCAAAGAACAGTTTTAAGTTTGATAAATCACATTGAGAGTGCGGAATGATTATATTTGCATCTCCTCCCAGTATAGTAGGTGGTCTGATAATCAGCATATGTTCTGCATATACTGTATACATAAAGACAGATCGCTGACTGGATTGCGCTCGTTATTTTGATAATTTGAGACGCAAACCTCTCCGCACAAACTTAGTAGATCAGATTTGCACATGTTTAGTACATGCAAACCTTTAGTAGATCAGGCCCTTAGTGTAGTTTTCGCTCAAGCTAAAGTTAATGCAGGATGTCCATTAAGTTGCTTTGCGATTTAAAAAAATAAAAAAGCACATGTAGCAACAAATCTGTGGAAAGAAGATAGTGAAGTTTTTATGCATCATTTATTGGATGTTTTACATGGGCACCATTAATTACATGAAGCACATCAAGACTGTACTCTGGCCACAATCAATCATCACATATTTCTGCTATGAAATAATAATCTACTCTGATAAATGGGGTCTATAACTGTTGCATGAACAACTTATAGTGAATCTAACTTGTTTTTTCTCAGGTGTTGTGCCGCTGGCTTCTCACTGTGAGGAAGAACTACAGAACTGTGGTCTATCATAACTGGAGGCACGCCTTCAACGTGTCCCAGTGCATGTTTGCTATGATCACAGTGAGTTCAATGCAACTTGACTTTAAATCTTCTCAGGTTTATTATGTTGTACTTATCAATCAGCATGTGAAGCCGTGTGCCTTATTCACTGGTGAGTCATAAATGCACTCAAGCCAAACTGCTATATTTTAAGATTCAGTGCAACCTTCCAGCGTCAAGCTTACCCTAAGCTGACCCATGAGATGTTTGCCCTTGTGCCCCCATCTTGTTTTTATTGCTTCCAGTCTCTCCTCATGCTCCGTTGCTCTTCTTCTTTCTACAAGTCATATGTCACATTAAATAATAAAATATATGGAAATATTAAACAATAATGGATCTATTAATTGTATTTGTTCATAGTCAGCCAGCTTCCAGGACGTTTTATCGGAAGCAGAGATTCTGGCTCTAATGGTTGGCTGTCTGTGCCATGATTTGGACCATCGTGGCACCAATAATGCATTTCAAGCCAAGTAAGACTATGACTATGACCATGTTTGTTTTTTCAAAATATCCATATTGATGACTCTACTGTTTTGTCAGGACGGGTTCTGCTTTGGCATTGCTCTACGGCACGTCAGCGACCCTGGAACACCATCACTTCAATCATGCAGTTATGATCCTCCAAAGTGAGGTGAGGCCAACATCTTTATTTGTGAAATGATAATCAATAATAAAGAAGGGCAAAGGGACACGTTTTTGGTATGAGCTGTAAATATAAGATGCGCTTTGCTTGAAATCTTGAAATGCAAATACTGTACCAGTAGGATATACAGTAGTACCTCAACTTATAAGCTGAACTGGTTCTGTGACGACGCTCTTAACTCGAAACACTTGTATCTTAAATCAATGTCTCTCATTGAAATTAATTAATTGGTGCTTGTCCCCCCAAAACAGCACAATTTTGCCTTTAAAAAAATAAAAACTAACTTTTAGATAAAAAATTTTGTATAATAATAATATAATAGAATGTACTATTAATAAATAGACGTTTTTTAAGTAATGTAATAATAATGTACAACATTGACATTGGACAGTGCACTTCTCCGGTATCTCCTTCCAGCTGCTCCTCAGTCAAACACCATCAGCAGCTTCTCCACATTTTCATGGATAAATGTCCGCCGTTTTTAGCTGGCGTTATCAACTCATTCTGCTTCAGTATGGCAGTGATACGCTCTAATTGCTTCGCCAGTTTGTTGAGACGCTCAGTCATGTTTTTTCATAAATTTCTTTTTTTAATTCAATGAATATCATCTACTTTTTCTTCTCACTTTCTTCCTTCCAATACCTAGAAAAACAAAGTTATGTCCATTTCTAGCTGTAAGCTAATGCTAGCGAGTAAGACCAGATGTTTTGGGTGGATATTAAGGGTTTTACTGTAACATTTGCTACGCCAAGTAATGCTTACTGTAAAGTGTCTTTGAAATTTTACAAAAGTTAAGTTAAAGTTTAAGTACCAATGATTGTCACACACACACTAGGTGTGGTGAAATGTGTCCTCTGCATTTGAGCCATCCCCTTGTTCACCCCCTGGGAGGTGAGGGGAGCAGTGAGCAGCAGCGGTGGCCACGCCCGGGATTCATTTTGGTGATTGAACCCCCAATTCCAACCCTTGATGCTGAGTGCCAAGCAGGGAGGTAATGGGTCCCATTTTTATAGTCTTTGGTATGACTCGGCCGGGGTTTGAACTCACAACCTACCAATCTCTGGGCGGACACTCTAACCACTAGGCCACTGAGTAGAAGAAGAGTAAAAGTCCTTCTAAATAAAATAAATAAATAATATGTATCATTAATATGTAGTATGTTTGTAACAAAAACATGTTTGAGGCTTAAAGCATAACAGTTAGCTAAGTGACTGCTCTTATCTCAAAACACTCTTAAGTTGGGGCACTCTTAATTTGAGGTACCACTCTACAAAAAACAACATTTGTCAAGCTGTTGAAAACGCTCCAGGATTAATTGCCCTAAAATATAACATAGCATACCAATTGTGGCTAAAATATAGCATTTTCTCTCTCTTAAGAATAATAATACCAATAATTGTAATATTGCACTTTACATTTGAACAACACATCTCATAGTGCTAATCTCTCTTGTTCTCTGGATTGTGCCAACACAACACCAGTTTTTAATGAAGGATGTGCTGAGAAGTGACCAATTTAGTTTGGTGCTAATCTAGATAAAAATACGAAAGATGCATTCCTCTGTACAGACCTGATTTTCAACTTTTCAAAATAATGTACTGTTTATGTTGAAAATGTTGATTTGTTTTTTGTACATGATGGGTAAGTGCCCTATCATGCGACCGGTGTGTTTTTAAAGCATCCCTGTTTTAATTGTTATGCCACTCCTAAATCTCTCGTCACTCTAAATGTGCAAGCAATGGCTAGTTCCTGTTTCCATTTTGGTTATGTCGACAACTGCTTATGTTGACAGCAGTTAACCAGTCATAGAGGGGCATCGACAGCAATTAGAGTAAATGTTATTCTTCTCTTTTACATGATATCTATCTAGTGATGAATCAGACACAAGCTGGTAACAGACTTTCAGATGTACTATGCTTTGTCTGTAGGGGTGTTTAGGCAAGGCAACTTTATTTGTATAGCACTTTTCATACACAAGGCAGACTCAAAGTGCTTCACAGACAACAAAGTGAAATGAAAGAAAATAAAAGCAAAATTAAAATGCAGACAATAAAAATAAAAACAGTGCGGACGTTAAAAGATTAAAAGATTTAGCTGAAAGCTAAGGTGAACATAAAAGTTTTCAGTCTAGGTTACCTTGACCGTTGCATTGTAGGACCATATCTGTACCTGGCTGGCCCTGCAAAAGGTACAGCTAATATCATTGGAGTCCATTAATTGTTGTCCTGGGGTACATTAGTGTAGATTGAACACTAAGCAGCACAAAGTGAGTCCTAATGTATTCTTATTATGGACAGTCATTGGGTCAGTAAGTCTAAATTGGAGGTTGAGGTGCATTTGAGTCAAATGTGGCTGTGACCACCAATGATGCTGTATGTCCAGTTCACGTCTGATTATCAAGAGCAGTGTCCTCTATGGATTTATTTGACCATACCACAGAAACGCTCTGTCTTTGTTGCAAATTAACATTACAAAGCACAACTTGATTAGGCAGCGAGCGACAACTTTGTTGATACATTGGCTTTAAGCAGACATTTTAGCTGCTGTTACTAATCCTTGCCTGCAATAGGATTTAATATTTATTTCCATTATTTATTTTTCAGGGTCACAATATCTTTGCAAACCTCTGCTCTAAAGAATACAGCAACCTGATGCAACTGTTAAAGCAAGCCATTCTCTCCACAGACCTCACTTTGCACTTTGAGTAAGTAGTCTATTCAATGAATTCACTGCAGAGGCAGGAAAGCTTGAGTTATCTATTCAATTCTTTTATTCCACGTGTCTTGCTGTGTAGAAAAGGGTTTTTTATTCCCTACACACACACACAAACACAAACATCCTTGACTGTCTTTGCTTTGAAAGGCGCAGGAGCAAGTTTTTTGAATGTGTTCTTGCTGGAAGATTCAGCTGGACGGACGAAAAACACAGAGAGGTCCTCAGGTATTTTGTACCAAATAAAATTGTGCAGTGCAGAAATAAATAGCTTTAATGAGAGTTGATGCCTTTGACAGATCCATGCTGATGACAGCCTGTGATTTGGGTGCTGTCACTCGGCCTTGGGAGATATCGAAACAGGTTGGCAATTCAATCATGTTTGCTAATTTCCACTTTGTTACTTTTATTTGCCATGCTATGCCTTTTTGCACAGTAATAGTTTTACATCATCACAATGGATCTGAAAAGAAAACAAGATGGCAGTGAAGTGGAGACTTTCTGAAATTACTATTTAGGGATTTTATGCAGCATATTTACACGTTCAGGGGCTCAAAACTACAGTAGTTGGACTACATGGAATACAGCCATACATGTCATGGTCTGTTCACGCTAGGTCATGTTTTGTTTTCGGTTGGTTGTTCTCCTTGGTTTTGTGTTTAGCTATGTTATCGCGATCCTTGCCATCCTTTGTTTACGTTGCTGTTGCTAGGAGCGTTGGAACTCACATTTTGTATGAGTTCCAATGAAAGAGTTGTTTTGACTTTTGTCGTTATTCACCACCCTAATGGATTTGGAATAGAACACTTTTGGCTCTCATCTTATATTTCACAATACTGTAATGTGACATTTACCATTTAGGAATTAAAGCCATTGTTTTATCCCCATCTCAGGGCTCAAAACGTACACTAGTAACACTACCATTTTATGGTTTACGTTTATTTCGAACATGTATACAGTTACAATATGATACATCACATATTTCCAGTTTAAAACATGTCTTAAAAGGAGTAGGAAAAGGCAAAGCTTATTTAATCATACCCCTTTTCTGTTTCATAGCAACTACTAACACATTTGTTTACTTCCTGTTTTCAAAACCAGTGACTCAACAATGTTGCATGTTGCACGAAGGACTTTTGCATAGTCAAAACTGATACGTTAGATTTTGTCCATAATCGACAATTAGTTTTATTTTTATTTTTTAAAGAGCACAGCTAATGGGGTAGCCCAAAATAAAAATTAAAAAAACAGTTACATATTTGGATATGTAATACTATACACTGTTCACTAGGTGTCAGTAATATCACAGGGATTTAGACGTAGCTGCTACAGGAATAACAAAAACTATAAAATCTAGGAAGCCGTTGGTAATGTGACAACACACAGATCTAATTTGAACCTTTTTCCCCTTTTAAGTAAAAAGGCTAAAACATTCAAATAAACACAGTAAAGATTAGATGGTTTAGTGAGGTCCTTGGATCGGTCCCTTTGGCTCTGGCGGAGCGGCGAGAAGACAATCAAACTTGACTATCTAGACTAAAGGAAGTACAAATCGTAACAAGATATGTGTAGGTGAACTTGCAAAAGGATCTTTACTGTTGTCAGAGGGGCGCATAAGAGAGGCCTCCTGCCCGACCAAACTGATAGAAGCTACCTCTGGGTTGAGGCAGTGTGTCCCGCCTGGCTTTTTGATGGATTACTGTTTAGAGCAGACCTGGGCATTCCGCGGCCCGCGGGCCACATCCGGCCCTTTGTGCGTCCCTGTCCGGCCCGCGTGAGGCCAATCATAAATTACAAACTAAATTGAAAAAAGTATCTATGTCGAGTGTGCAATACAACGGTGCTGCTTTTGTTTTGAAAAGCGTTATTTGTATTACTTCCGTGTGGACGTATGCGCGTGTGTGATTGTGAGTGAATGTGAACAGCAGCAATCACAAATTACAAAATACATTTAAAAAAACATCTATGTCGTGCGTGCAATACAACTGTGCTGCTTTTATTTTGAAAATTGTTATTTATGGGCGTATGTCCGGGTGTAACCTGTGAGTGAAGGTGCACAGCGACAAGTGATGCACGGTTACCACCGAAATGTCAGCTCACGTTAAAAAAAGAAAAGTTGATGACGAATGCCGTGTTTCCAACAAGACATGGACTGCCAAGTATTTCTTTACAGAAATTAAAGGTAAAGCCGTGTGCTTAATTTGTGGTAGACAGGTTGCTGTGTTTAAAGAATATAATTTGAATCGCCACTACACGACGAAGCACGAGGAAAAATACCGGAATCTGTCTGATGAAGCGCGCGATGAAGCGCGCGCAAGGGAGGCTGATGCGTTGATGGTAAAACTGCAAACCCAACAAGGAATTTTTGCCATATTTCACACCCCCAGATATGCAGCCGTCAGGACAAGTTTCGTCATTTCTCACAAAATCGCCAGAAAAAGTAAGGCGTTTTCTGACGGAGAGTTTATTAAGGAGAGCTTATTGGACTCTGTTGCGCTGATGTGCCCGAAGACTTTGACTGTTTTCCGCTGGCTTTGGATGAGAGCTGTGATGTACGTGACACCGCCCAGCTGCTCATCTTCTTACGTGTGATAACCGCTGACTTTCAAATCACGCTGGCAGCCATGCAGGCAATTAAAGAGACAACCACAGGTAATAAATGTATTGCTTTTCCGGTTGACCTATGACAGGGGTCGGCAACCCGTGGCTCCGGAGCCGCATGCGGCTCTTTGATCACTCTGATGCGGCTCAGCTGCATACTTGCTGACCCTCCCGATTTTCCCGGGAGATTTCCGGATTTCGGTGCCTCTCGCAGAAAACTCCCGGGATTAATATTCTCCGATTTTCACCCTAACAATAATAATAAGGGCGTGCTATGATGGTACAGCTTTTAGCGGCCTCTACAATCTGTACAAACAGCATGCCAGCCCAGCCTTTTGTTGTATGCATCTTCTGCTTGCACACACAAGTGACAGCACAGCAAGGCATACTTGGTCAATAGCCACACAGGTTACACTGACGGTGGCCATATAAAACAACTTTAAGACTCTTACTAATAATGCGCCACACTTTGAACCAAAACCAAACAAGAATGACAAACACATTTCGGGAGAACATCTGCACCTTAACACAACATAAACACAACAGAACAAATACCCAGAATCCCATGCAGCCCTGACTCTTCCGGGCTACATTATACACCCCTGCTACCACCAAACCTCGCCCCCACCCAACCCTGCTCCCCCACACATCAACACCCCCCCCGTGCATCGGTTGAGGTGAGCGGGGTTTGGTAGCGGGGGTGTATAATGTAGCCCGGAAGAGTTAGGGCTGCATGGGATTCTGGGTATTTGTTCTGTTGTGTTTATGTTGTGTTACGGTGCAGATGTTCTCCCGAAATGTGATTGTCATTCTTGTTTGGTGTGGGTTCACAGTGTGGCGCATTATTAGTAAGAGTGTTAAAGTTTTTTATACCGCCACCGTCAGTGTAACCTGTGTGGTTGTTGACCAAGTATGCTTTGCTGTCACTTACGTGAGCAAGCAGAAGCCCCATACAACGTGTGGCTGGGCCGGCACGCTGGTTGTAGTGGGCGCTAAATGCTGTACCATCACGGCACGTTCGAGAGAATAGATGCCATGAAATTCGTAGTCTGCCGGAATAATCGGGAGGGTTGAACAGTATGACGCTGTCAAGCGCCATTCATATAAAACCCGCAGGCCGCACTAACATTCAATTTTCATAATAAGGTGTGGGCTGCGTGTCTGAGACCCTTGGTTTATACATAGCACAAAGCAAAAAAAAAAAAGTGTATGCAGTGTTATTTCATTTTAAATTTCAAAAGATTTTCGTGGCTCCCATTGTTTTCTTTAATTTGTGAAACTGGTCAAAATGGCTCTTTGAGTGGTAAAGGTTGCCGACCCCTGACCTATGACGTCACACCAGGCATCTGCGGCTCCTTATAAATAAACAGTTTAACTCCGTTGCACCTGATAGCCGCTGTAATATCGGCATATATTAGAAATATTACATCTCTAATGGCTATGCTAATGTTGAATAGCAAACAGCATCAAGAAATGATCTTATATTGCGCTACAAACATGACGCTACTACCAAGAATGTATCGGAGCAGATGCAGGTCTGAAGCAAAGAAAGACCGGCGGGAGAGAGTCTTCTCGAAGGAATTTACGGACGGAGAATCATGAAAACAAAACTCTCAAATGTCTCAAAATTCATTTATTACGCTCTGTGGATTGATGGAAGGTTTTTTAAATTCAAAGAAAAAGACCGTTTGTGCCCTGGCCGATACTGTTCCAGATGAAGATTGCTATTGTTCTGGACTATATTGGCAGCGGAATACAGTTATTGTAAATCAGTTTGGAGTGCACAAATGCAGCGTGAAGAGGTTTGTTTACGCTTTATTATTCGCTTTTAATGTGCATGCTTCATTCTCTTTCATCTCATTCCAATTTCGTTTGGGCATCTGAAATAAGAAATAAATCTCTTTCTTTTTTCTCTCCCATCAAAGCACTTCAAAATGTTATGTTCTTTTAATTTGTAAAGCAAATAACAAGTCTCCTCTACATTGCAATTGTCGCTTATGTTTTGCTCAAAAGGGATCTGTTCCCAGGTTATATCCTACACATTGAGACTGCTGCATGTGCAATATGATGGGTCCCCTCTAGCGATAGATTTGGTTTTCAATTGCATAATCCAGGTGTGTTAGTCCGACTTTTCAAAAACCGAACACGATCCAATTAAGATGTTTCCATGGGTTGTAGGATGCTTATACTGTATAGAGCCGAACTATTTGAGAAATCAGACTAATTTAGTGCATGTACACGTCGTGACTGGTACAGTATTTGAGCCAACAGTATATTTCATTGTCTTTATGTAATGTGTCCATTCAGGTTGCCGAGCTGGTGACAAGTGAATTTTTTGAACAAGGTGACAGGGAGAGGTCGGAGCTAAAGTTGACGCCAGCGGTAAGAACACCCACACTTCTTACAAATTTGTTGTTACTTTTTATTAGCAAATAAATACAAACCCCGTTTCCATATGAGTTGGGAAATTGTGTTAGATGTAAATATAAACAGAATACAATGATTTGCAAATCATTTTCAACCCATATTTAGTTGAATATGCTACAAAGACAACATATTTGATGTTCAAACTGATAAACTTTTTTTTTTTGCAAATAATCATTAACTTTAGAATTTGATGCCAGTAACATGTGACAAAGAAGTTGGGAAAGGTGGCAATAAATACTGATAAAGTTGAGGAATGCTCATCAAACACTTATTTGGAACATCCCACAGGTGTGCAGGCTAATTGGGAACAGGTGGGTGCCATGATTGGGTATAAAAACAGCTTCCCAAAAAATGCTCAGTCTTTTACAAGAAAGGATGGGGCGAGGTACACCCCTTTGTCCACAACTGCGTGAGCAAATAGTCAAACAGTTTAAGAACAACGTTTCTCAAAGTGCAATTGCAAGAAATTTAAGGATTTCAACATCTACGGTCCATAATATCATCAAAAGGTTCAGAGAATCTGGAGAAATCACTCCACGTAAGCGGCAAGGCCGGAAACCAACATTGAATGACCGTGACCTTCGATCCTTCAGACGGCACTGTATCAAAAACCGACATCAATCTCTAAAGGATATCACCACATGGGCTCAGGAACACTTCAGAAAACCACTGTCACTACATCTGTCAGTGCAAGTTAAAGCTCTACTATGCAAAGCAAAAGCCATTTATCAACAACATCCAGAAACGCCGCCGGCTTCTCTGGGCCCGAGATTATCTAAGATGGACTGATGCAAAGTGGGAAAGTGTTCCGTAGTCTGACGAGTCAACATTTCAAATCGTTTTTGGAAATATTCGACATCGTGTCATCCGTACCAAAGGGGAAGCGAACCATCCAGACTGTTATCGACGCAAAGTTGAAAAGCCAGCATCTGTGATGGTATGGGGTGCATTAGTGCCCAAGGCATGGGTAACTTACACATCTGTGAAGGCACCATTAATGCTGAAAGGTACATACAGGTTTTGGAACAACATATGCTGCCATCTAAGCGCCGTCTTTTTCATGGACACCCCTGCTTATTTCAGCAAGACAATGCCAAGCCACATTCAGCACGTGTTACAACAGCTTGGCTTCGTAAAAAAAAAGAGTGCGGGTACTTTCCTGGCCTGCCTGCAGTCCAGACCTGTCTCCCATCGAAAATGTGTGGCGCATTATGAAGCGTAAAATACGACAGCGGAGACCCCGGACTGTTGAACGACTGAAGCTCTACATAAAACAAGAATGGGAAAGAATTCCACTTTCAAAGCTTCAACAATTAGTTTCCTCAGTTCCCAATCATTTATTGAGTGTTGTTAAAAGAAAAGGTGATGTAACACAGTGGTGAACATGCCCTTTCCCAACTACTTTGGCACGTGTTGCAGCCATGAAATTCTAAGTTAATTATTATTTGCAAAAAAAAAATAAAGTTTATGAGTTTGAACATCAAATATCTTGTCTTTGTAGTGCATTCAATTGAATATGGGTTGAAAAGGATTTGCAAATCGTTGTATTCCGTTTATATTTACATCTAACACAATTTCCCAACTCATATGGAAACGGGGTTTGTACAAATGAGCCATAATATGGGTTTGCCAATATTTTTTTAAATACAATGGCAGCTCAACTTAAAAGTGGAAGTAATATTTATAACAGGCCATTGCAATTTGAGCAATAAATAGTTAATATTAGGGGTATAAGGATTGATCGATACATCCATCCATCCATCCATCTTCTTCCGCTTATCCGAGGTCGGGTCGCGGGGGCAGCAGCTTAAGCAGGGAAGCCCAGACTTCCCTCTCCCCAGCCACTTCGTCCAGCTCTTCCTGTGGGACCCCGAGGCGTTCCCAGGCCAGCCGGGAGACATAGTCTTCCCAACGTGTCCTGGGTCTTCCCCGCGGCCTCCTACCGGTGGGACGTGCCCTAAACACCTCCCTAGGGAGGCGTTCTGGTGGCATCCTGACCAGATGCCCGAACCACCTCATCTGGCTCCTCTCGATGTGGAGGAGCAGCGGCTTTACTTTGAGCTCCTCCCGGATGGCAGAGCTTCTCACCCTATCTCTAAGGGAGAGCCCCGCCACCCGGCGGAGGAAACTCATTTCGGCCGCTTGTACCCGTGATCTTGTCCTTTCGGTCATAACCCAAAGCTCATGACCATAGGTGAGGATGGGAACGTAGATCGACCGGTAAATTGACAGCTTTGCCTTCCGGCTCAGCTCCTTCTTCACCACAACGGATCGATACAGCGTCCGCATTACTGAAGACGCCGCACCGATCCGCCTGTCGATCTCACGATCCACTCTTCCCCCACTCGTGAACAAGACTCCGAGGTACTTGAACTCCTCCACTTGGGGCAAGATCTCCTCCCCAACCCGGAGATGGCACTCCACCCTTTTCCGGGCGAGAACCATGGACTCGGACTTGGAGGTGCTGATTCTCATCCCAGTCGCTTCACACTCAGCTGCGAACCGATCCAGTGAGAGCTGAAGATCCTGGCCAGATGAAGCCATCAGGACCACATCATCTGCAAAAAGCAGAGACCTAATCCTGCAGCCACCAAACCAGATCCCCTCAACGCCTTGACTGCGCCTAGAAATTCTGTCCATAAAAGTTATGAACAGAATCGGTGACAAAGGGCAGCCTTGGCGGAGTCCAACCCTCACTGGAAACGTGTCCGACTTACTACCGGCAATGCGGACCAAGCTCTGGCACTGATCATACAGGGAGCGGACTGCCACAATCAGACAGTCCGATACCCCGTACTCTCTGAGCACTCCCCACAGGACTTCCCGAGGGACACGGTCGAATGCCTTCTCCTAGTCCACAAAACACATGTAGACTGGTTGGGCAAACTCCCATGCACCCTCAAGGACCCTGCCGAGAGTATAGAGCTGGTCCACAGTTCCACGACCAGGACGAAAACCACACTGTTCCTCCTGAATCCGAGGTTCGACTATCCGGCGTAGCCTCCTCTCCAGTACACCTGAATAGACCTTACCGGGAAGGCTGAGGAGTGTGATCCCACGATAGTTAGAACACACCCTCCGGTTCCCCTTCTTAAAGAGAGGAACCTTCACCCCGGTCTGCCAATCCAGAGGTACCGCCCCCGATGTCCACGCGATGCTGCAGAGTCTTGTCAACCAAGACAGCCCCACAGCATCCAGAGCCTTAAGGAACTCCGGGCGGATCTCATCTACCCCCGGGGCCTTGCCACCGAGGAGCTTTTTAACTACCTCAGCAATCTCAGCCCCAGAAATAGGAGAGCCCACCACATACTCCCCAGGCACTGCTTCCTCATAGGAAGACGTGTTGGTGGGATTGAGGAGGTCTTCGAAGTATTCCCTCCACCGATCCACAACATCCGCAGTCGAGGTCAGCAGAACACCATCCTCACCATACACGGTGTTGATAGTGCACTGCTTCCCCTTCCTGAGGCGGCGGATGGTGGACCAGAATTGCTTCGAAGCCGTCCGGAAGTCGTTTTCCATGGCCTCACCGAACTCCTCCCATGTCCGAGTTTTTGCCTCTGCGACCGCTGAAGCCGCACACCGCTTGGCCTGTCGGTACTTGTCCGCTGCCTCAGGAGTCCTATGAGCCAAAAGAACCCGATAGGACTCCTTCTTCAGCTTGACGGCATCCCTCACCGCCGGTGTCCACCAACGGGTTCTAGGATTACCGCCACGACAAGCACCAACTACCTTGCGGCCACAGCTCCAATCAGCCGCCTCGACAATAGAGGCGCGGAACATGGTCCATTCGGACTCAATGTCCAGCACCTCCCTCGTGACATGTTCAAAGTTCTTCCGGAACTCCTCTCTGAGCTGCCACCTTAACGTGGTAGAGGAGTTTGCGTGTCCCAATGATCCTAGGAGCTATGTTGTCCGGGGGCTTTATGCCCCCTGGTAGGGTCTCCCAAGGCAAACTGGTCCTAGGTGAGGGATCAGACAAAGAGCAGCTCGAAGATCTCTATGAGGAACACTGACAAGGAACCCAGATTTCCCTCGCCCGGACGCGGGTCACCGGGGCCCCCCTCTGGAGCCAGGCCCGGAGGTGGGGCACGATGGCGAGCGCCTGGTGGCCGGGCCTGCCCCCATGGGGCCCGGCCGGGCACAGCCCGAAGAGGCAACGTGGGTCCCCCCTCCAATGGGCTCACCACCCATAGCAGGGGTCATAGAGGTCGGGTGCGATGTGAGCTGGGCGGCAGCCGAAGGCAGGGCACTTGGCGGTCCGATCCTCGGCTACAGAAGCTAGCTCTTGGGACGTGGAACGTCACCTCGCTGGGGGGGAAGGAGCCTGAGCTAGTGCGCGAGGTGGAGAAGTTCCGGCTAGATATAGTCGGACTCACTTCGACGCACAGCAAGGGCTCTGGAACCAGTTCTCTCGAGAGGGGCTGGACTCTCTTCCACTCTGGCGTTGCCGGCAGTGAGAGGCGACGGGCTGGGGTGGCAATTCTTGTTTCCCCCCGGCTCAGAGCCTGCACATTGGAGTTCAACCCGGTGGACGAGAGGGTAGCTTCCCTCCGCCTTCGGGTGGGGGAACGGGTCCTGACTGTGGTTTGCGCTTACGCGCCAAACCGCAGCTCAGAGTACCCACCCTTTTTGGATTCACTCGAGGGAGTACTTGAGAGTGCGCCCCCGGGTGATTCCCTCGTTCTACTGGGAGACTTCAATGCTCATGTTGGCAGCGACAGTGAAACCTGGAGAGGCGTGATTGGGAAGAATGGCCGCCCGGATTTGAATCCGAGTGGTGTTTTGTTATTGGACTTTTGTGCTCGTCACAGATTGTCAATAACAAACACCATGTTCAAACATAAGGGTGTCCATATGTGCACTTGGCACCAGGACACCCTAGGCCGCAGTTCCATGATCGACTTTGTAGTTGTGTCATCGGATTTGCGGCCTCATGTTTTGGACACTCGGGTGAAGAGAGGGGCGGAGCTTTCTACCGATCACCACCTGGTGGTGAGTTGGCTGCGATGGTGGGGGAGGATGCCGGACAGACCTGGCAGGCCCAAACGCATTGTGAGGGTTTGCTGGGAACGTCTGGCAGAGTCTCCTGTCAGAGAGAGTTTCAATTCCCACCTCCGGAAGAACTTTGATCGATACATCGACATATCAATTTATATTCTTAAATTTCAAGTATACAAAGCTGTGCTTGGCACGTTTGCCTTCCCAGAGATAGGTATCAATCTAAGATCATTTTAAAAGGGAATCATTCCGTGTTATCGATACTAGTAAGAGGAAAACATTTGATTTCATAACGACAGACTTTATATGAAGTTAATCACATAAAATGTTCGCATTAAATCTGTTTAATTAAATCTGTGACATATGTGTCTGTGGGCCTTTAAGAGATGGTGCTGTTTTGTGTGCGAGTGCAGCAGACTAGTGAATGTAGTCCCGCGAGTTTGGGTGTCTGTGTGTTCAGTGTTTAAACGTGAGTTGTGGCGATCAGCAGCTCTTGTATATACATTAAGTGTGTTTTGACTCCCTGATTTTGTTATTGCGTGTTAAGAAAACGTCTTAGAGTGTATCTCCGACTGGTCACATATGATATACCGGCAGAAACGTGGTCGCTATAATGCTGTTTTGGGCGGTATATCATATGTCCATCCATCCATCCATCCATCTTCTTCCGCTTATCCGAGGTCGGGTCGCGGGGGCAGCAGCTTAAGCAGGGAAGCCCAGACTTCCCTCTCCCCAGCCACTTCGTCCAGCTCCTCCCGGGGGATCCCGAGGCGTTCCCAGGCCAGCCGGGAGACATAGTCTTCCCAGCGTGTCCTGGGTCTTCCCCGTGGCCTCCTACCGGTCGGACGTGCCCGAAACACCATATGTGACTGTGTTAAAATAAACTACAAAATTAAAAATGGCGGCCGGATGGTTTGCGGTTTAAGCCATGCCCACTTCCGGGGTCATAAATCAATCCCCTGTTATCCCCCCTTAACTAGTGGGTCCATGGAGGCCATTCCCCCTTTTTGGGGGGTCATAAAAGCACCCCTCACTTCCGGTCATAAAACAATTCCCCGCAACCCACAGTGGCCCCCCTTCTAAATCTCTCTGGTATGTAATAAGTACGATACTCATAGTTTAACTTTGTAGGGCTCAACAAAAGACAAGACTGGCGCATTCAACATAAAGGCAAAGACGACTTCCTGACTACGGCAACACAACTAGGACAAACTGAAAATAATTCACACTTGTAAATAAGACTCAGAAAAGTAAGAAAACAAGATACAACAACTGGACAGCACATACCAATGGAATCTATTTGTTGTGGTATACCCTTTTTAAGTTTAATTTAATTACCAGTCAACATTTCTGATTTAAAGAATCTGGCGCATTCAACATAAAGGCAAAGACTACTTCCTGACTACGGCAACACAACTAGGACAAACTGAAAATAATTCACACTTGTAAATAAGACTCAGAAAAGTAAGAAAACAAGATACAACAACTGGACAGCACATACCAATGGAATCTATTTGTTGTGGTATACCTTTTTTAAGTTTAATTTAATTATTATTATTATTATTATCATTAGGGTTTGTTGGCTAGGTTTTTCAATGGTTTGTAATATTTGGGGAGATTTTATTTGGTTATAAGGGGCAAGTGAGCACAAAACCCATGCAACATAAACTGATGTACCAATGAGTGTATATTTTCATTGTACAAACCCTACCACTGCTTTTATTATGCGTTTGTAGGCCATATTTGACCGCAATCGCAAAGATGAGTTACCTGCCTTACAGCTAGAGTGGATAGATGGCATCTGTAAACCACTCTATCAGGTATTGGACATATAGAACTAATGCATCTCATTCATTGTGTAATAGCAAAAAAGTAATTTATTTTCCCCCTTCAGTCACTGCTGAAGCTCAACAAGAAATTGCAGCCAATGGTGGAAGGGATAGACGCCAACCGAACAAAGTGGCAGGAACTGTGCCCGTCTAACGAGCACACAGGCGACGACGCCTCGGTGAACAATCAGAGCAATGAAGCCAGCCAGCCAGAACCCTGAGGCTGTGGAAGCCAGCAAAGACTCCTTTGTCAAACCAGCGGAAAACACCAAGAGGGATCAAAGGGTCATCAGGTGTGAAATTTGAACCATACACAACAGCTGGACCAAAGGAAAGTGAGGTTCTGCCTCCAATTAAGACTGACTGGAATACTTTACCCTGTGATTGTAAAACACCCGCCCTGGTATTACTACAATGGCTTAGAAAAACTGGTATTACCAAATTTTCCTCAAATAGAGGCAGAAGGGGTTTATTAACTCAACAGCAGAGCGTATCAAGGAAGTGGAATGTGTTTGTGTTTCCTTTGCAGAAAATTCAGAGGAGCTACATGTTGTCGATGGATCAGGATGTACTTGTCTGATCAACCTTATAGTGCTCAGGTGACGTCATGATCGTAAGACGAGACAAAGCTCTCCAAAGAAGTTAGAAACCAAGGATTGCGTAATATGGTATCTTAGCCACGCCCACTTTGGGTCCATGTAAGCGCCCATAAATTCATCCACTTGTGGCGACTCCAAGTTTTTTACATGGAGTACTCATTCATATTGCATGTTAATGAGACCCTCATCAACAAGCAACCAATTTCACTTAAAAAAGTATGTAAACATATCTGCCAAGAGAGGACCAAACCTACATTTGCCACTTTTCAGATGTATGTATACGTTTAAAATGCAGAGCTTTTGTTCTACATGATGTGGAAATTCCATATGGTCTTGTGAATCTTGTGAACGGTCAGATACTCGAACTTGACGAGATCTTTTGATTTTAGGAAGTCCATGCATGGCAATTTGCTAGCGACTGCTAGCAAGGTGACCACTACACCAGATTCTCCAATATTCCTCCAATTAATCCAGTATTCTTCGTAACTGTTAGCTGATAACTTTTATTAGCACAAAACTGCATGACGGGGTGTGTTTCTACGCATGTAAGAGGACCCTCGACCAATCGCAACAGAGTAGACGTGATGGGGAAGGAGGCTGCAGAATGTCAGCCAAGAGGAGGGGAATGCAGATTTACTGTACATACCAGTCAACATTTCTGATTTAAAGAAACTTACTATAGTGCCCCATTGAGATCCAATATCATTTTAAAAGCCCCTAAAATGAGCAGGATAGTACCTGTTTCAGGGTTTAAAGCAACATGCCATAGAAAAACAAGCCTGATGGAGTTGTCTTCTTTAAAAAAAAAAAAAGGAAGCCCCGATCAGATGTTACCGTGACCTATCGAAGCATGAAGCCATGAAAGTTTTTGCTTGTTTATGCTACCTTGTGAGTTTTGTGTGCTAGCCTGTCATATTTGATCACTTGCCTTGTGTACAAAACCCACAACGTCTTAAACGTGATTACTTGTATCAGGGGTGTCCAAACTTTTTCCGGCAAAGACTACAGTCAGAAAAATTAAAGAATGTGAGGGCTCACTTTACTACACAAGCTATGCGCAATCCAATGTAGGTCATTACATGCTAAGCTAACTCCATCATTCCCATTATAGCTCTGTACTAATGGTTACAAAGTTAATTAGTCTGATAACAAGTTTTTTTTTCATCAGAGAATGGAATGCACAATTTTTTCCCCGATACAGATAACTTCCTGCTTCACAAGACCAATAGTAATAACCGAGAATATTTATAGCTATTATTTTTTTAAATATATATTTAACTGTAGTTTGTGCACACCTGTCTTTGTGGCTTCCTTTGGGGCAGCTACCGTAAATTCCGGACTATAAGCTTAAGTTTTGAACCGTGCGGCTTTTCAAACGGTGCGGCCAAGTTATGGATTATTTTTCGCTGACGGCCATAATGCAAATAGTTTTTTTATAAAAAGGCAAGCAAAGACACAGAAAAGGTGTATTATTGTTTCTGCTTTTTCACCATTTTTGGTCGAGTTTTCTCACTGCAGGTGCTGCTGTGCTGCATTGCCCTACTGTTTTGACCGAGCTTTCAACCGGAAGTACAATTGCCATTCAGTTTTCTAGCCGTCCATAGCGTTCTTACTCGTATGGATTCTTCATTCATCACTCCAAGCAACATTTGTAGGTTTTACAATCCAACTAAAACAATTCTTACTTACTAAACCTAAAGTATGATGTCTGTAGGAGTGTTTTCATGCATATTTGTACATCTTACCATAATGTAATAAAGCTAGCGTCGTTAGTATTAGATAATATGTAAACACGCTTAAAAGTGTCTTTGTTACTACTGTTAACTTACAATGGCATTTTTTTTGTTTTGTTTTAGTTTCGTAAATTCATCAAGACGTCGCCGTGGAGTTCTTGAGTCTGTTTAGCTGACTGGAGAGCTAGCTTCCAAATCTAGTGGGTCCACGATGATGACTTATGTTTTGTTTGATCAGCTGTTTTACTGCCGTGTGATAGGCACAGTTTGGAAACAATTAAGGTATGTAAATAAATATTTAAATAACTAATTTCACAACATACTGTATATATCTGCGGCTTATAGTCTGGTTAATATATGGAAAATTATTTTTTTCTTCTAAAATTTTGTAGGTGCTGGTTATATACTGTGCGCTCTATAGTCAGAAAATACGGTCCTTTATAAGCGCAAGCGTCTTCCTCGGCTTTCAAAAAAAACATTTGGCATTTCAGGTTTAGGTTTGATGTGTTGAAGCCTGATGGTTTTTTATACCACCTCCTTGCGGAATGTTTTCAAAACATTTGGTGCTCATAGCCAGCAAAATGTCTTCGTCTGAAATTGAAGAAGGCTTGTCATGCTTGTTTACAGCGAGCTCAGGGGAAGTTGATGACATCCTAATAGTTAGGAGAAAGTAAGCGCTTTATTTGCTCACCCTAACCCACCTACAGCACAGCACAGTACAAGTCATCTCACCTTTTTTTTATCAGCTATTTTTTCATGATATTGTATATTGCATATTTCTTCATATCAGTCCGATAATTATATGTTCAATCTGTCTAAGTTTCGGAGTATTTTGAGGGCGAATAAAAAACATGCTGCCCCTGAACTTCACTCTGGACACCACTGGTCTAAAGAATAAAACCCTCTATTTAAACCGATACCTCTGAATGTGTGCTTTGAAGGAAATTGAAGCAAAACAAAACGTTAGTTAACGTGGTGGAGTTCTGTCAGACTTTTGTTAAAACCATTTATTTTATCTAGGGTCATGTGACTCAAGAAAAAGTCAATTTGAAAGTTTTTATCACAAACTGACTTTATATCAAAGTAAAGCTTTGTATTGGATGCTGCCTGGTTGCTATACAGAGAAGTTTTTTTGTGGAGTTTTTAACCTTCCTGAATGTAAAGATCTTATTCCTGAATGTCATGAATTTGCTGCCTTGTTTTGTTACCCTCATTCCTGCTGCATGGCCTTGTTGGAGATACTTGCAGATGAACTGTTCATTGTTTGGAAAGCATGTTTTTTTATCAGCACTGCAACTATACGTAACTAGAGTGCATAGTAAATGAAGACAATGCACCACATAATGTATTTTTCTTACGTGGATCTCAAGGTTATAATTAATTTTCTCAACCATTGCTGAAATGTCTTATAAATGTGAAATATGACTATTTTAATAACGCTGCCTCTTCATAGTGCATGTCCAGCTGTCCCACTCTGGTTAGGAAGGATCAATCCTTGTCTGCACCATTATTTTAGTTTTCATTTTAAATCCTGTGTAAGTGCACCGCATGCTGCCACTTGTTTGATACTGGACTTCATGCCTTCAACTGCCTGATCAGATTGGCTTTGCGTGACATTGCTCTCAAGGATAAAAATATATATTTTACGCTATAACTTTTGGATTTTACTACACTGGATGCACTACTTTTCTGATCATTGGTGGTAGTATTAAAATGTTTTGTGGATAAAGAAGTGAAGTGATATTTGAGTCATTTTCAAATAATTTTGGATGATCAAATTCCAACTGTTTGCAAGCTAATAACTATATGTTAATCTAAGCCAATGCTTCTCAAATAGGGGGGCGGGCTCCCCTTAGGGAGGCACGATGAGGTGTCAGGGAGGGCCCGAGAGTCAAGGGACTTTCAGTATTAGCATCATTTTTCATTCTTGAACAATACACAAGACTCCAACTTGTGGCAGCAATGCTCGAATGAAACAAGGTTCAACCAGAAAATATGACCAAGTATAGAGCCCTTTGTTTTTCAACAGGGCTTTATAAATAGATAAATCAATTTTATTGATAAATTCCAGTTTTCTGTTGCAGACGATTTAAAAAATAAAAGTATTTTGTTTTTCTGCTCTTGCTCCAGCATATGTTTTGACCCCAGAAGCTGACCCTTGTCCTCCCCTTTATTTCCTTAGCGGAGATTCACACACGTAGAAAAACATGGTTAATGCTAACGTTAACCAGAGCGAGACGTTTGTTCCAAAGAAAAGTGTTGTCAGTGGTTTGGATATGCGGCAAAAGGTGTGGAACAAACGCAAGTTTGTCCAAAGAAGGCAGCAGCATAACAAACTTATTCCAGCATCTGAAATCAAAGCATTGAGCAAAGTGCGGGAAATGCAACTCTTCATGACGCAAACAAGACCGCAGTAACCCTTAAAAAGCAAAGGTGTGTGGTGGAATTATTTCACGCATCGCTAAAGATGTGGTGCCCAAAAGCCTGCGTTTTCTCAATGCTACATTTTTATTTACCCAAGTATTTTATTCAAGACAAAAGATTTAAGTTTGTACATTATCAATTTCCAATGTTGGAGTTTATTTATGTGCATATGCTACTTTTTTTTTTTTTACAAAAGTATTTTATTCAAGACTTTATAACTTTCCATAAGAAGCTTATATTAAAAAAAACTATTTGATTAGGACAATGCATCATAGTACATGTGCCAGAAGCTCAACTTAATCTATTTCATCGGTTTAGTTTTTTGAAAATTATTCTTTACACAGTCCAATTTGTTTTATCTGGTCTAAAAAGAACCAACTTTATAACGATTATAATTTTGCTAAGAGTAAGATGCAGTGTGTGCAGTGTCATTTCAAACTACCATGTTGATCAAATGAAAGCAAAACGTGTTTTAAATTATCTTCGTCATTTGAATTTATTGGTTTCCTTAAAACCTCTCTTTGGACTTTCTCTTTTAAAACTCTGATTTTTTTGTACCTGTGTTGTTATTGTTTGTCTATTGTGTCCATGTCTCTGTCTTACTGTGTGGTTGTGTTTTTCTTACCTGTCTTTGGACAATGGTTGCAATTTAGCTGTTGTGCTAATTCCAGCATATTTATGTTGAAGCTATTGTTGCGGTACTGTCCTAATTCAAATAAATAAATACATAAAAATAAAAAAATACCCTAAAAGTTGGGAGACATATCGGGAAAAATCGTACATCTAATTTTTTGTGAAAAAAATCGGAGAGTTTATTTTTAGGCCATTTCGCCTCTATGTCTCCCCATACACAGTGTGGAGACGCTCTCCTAAGTTAATAATAATCACCTCCATTAAGGCAAAAAAACTGTTTTTCTTAGTATATTAAGTATCATTTTTAACTATATTAACTATTATCACTGGAGGACAAACATGTTACACACCAAGAGCAAGCCAAGAGCTGTCATGCTAATAGCTAAACTAGCTGCTGAGCTAGCTTGAAACAACACCAAGAAAAAAGTGAGTAAAGTTTAAGAAGTGAAGATGGAAGCACGTTACAGCAGAAAGTAAACAGTTATTAACTGGAAACTAATGAGTAGATTAGTAGGAGTTAGAGAGAGGATAATACAACAACAACTGTCAGTACACGACAGTACTTTAGACACAAGAGGAAGGCAGATTGATCCATATGTACATTACATTGTGTCAATACCAAGGGTAGTATCAGTATATGATCGATACTGGAGTGATGAGATAGATATATTTCCATTTTCTCAAAATAATTTTTTTGTTGTTTTTGTTGATGTTTACAAATTGAGGGAATCCTTTCCTAGATACAGGAGGACTTTGAGGGCAAAAACCAAAGCATTTCAAGGAGTAATAAATACCGTATTTTTCGGACTATCCTTTCATTTTCTCAAAACTCTACATTGCGCCTTTTAACCCGGTGCGCCGAATGTACGGAATAATTTTGGTTGTGTTTACCGACCTTAAAGCTATTTTATTTGGTACATGGTGAAATGATAAGTGTGACCAGTAGATGGCAGTCACACATAAGAGATACGTGTAGACTGCAGTAAACAACACCAACATTTTATATGTTCCATTGAAAATATAGAACATTACACACGGCGCTCAACAATCTATCAAAATGTTTTAGTACGATTTTGGTAAGCTAAGAAGCTGCACCGCTTGATGGATTGTACTGTGCTTCAACATACGAGTATTTTTATGATGTGTGTATAAGGTAAGACATTATACCTGGCATTTTGTTTCGCAATATTATGCAAAAGCAATGTTTCTTACCTTCTGGTACCTGCTGATCTGTATTTGGGATCTGCATAAGTCCTGAAAATTACCGTGCTTTCGCCTTTGTAGTCGATAAGCTTCTTCTTTTTCTCTATCTTCTTCATCCATCCATCCATCCATCTTCTTCCGCTTATCCGAGGTCGGGTCGCGGGGGCAGCAGCCTAAGCAGGGAAGCCCAGACTTCCCTCTCCCCAGCCACTTCGTCCAGCTCTTCCTGTGGGACCCCGAGGCGTTCCCAGGCCAGCGGGGAGACATAGTCTTCCCAACGTGTCCTGGGTCTTCCCCGCGGCCTCCTACCGGTCGGACGTGCCCTAAACACCTCCCTAGGGAGGCGGTTGGGTGGCATCCTGACCAGATGCCCGAACCACCTCATCTGGCTCCTCTCGATGTGTTCTTGTTATAGGAAATTAATTCTCCGTTGTTGTAATTTCTAATATAAAGTAGTATAAAGTTCTTACTTATATCTGTCAGTAAACTCGCCATGAAAGCGCTAAAACATACCGGTGTAGTGAGTTTAATTATTCACCCAAGGAACTTTAGTTATTAGAGAGTTCCGGTCGGACGTTTTTTCACGGGACACATTTCCGGCGTTGTTGCACTCGTGAGCCACGGATGAGGAGATGCTGCTCCGTTATTGATTGAAGTAAAGTCTGAATGTCATTAAATCAGTTAGCTCCATCTTTTGACACTTCTTCCACACCCGTCCTTGCACGCTACACCGCTACAACAAAGATGACGAAGAAAAGATGCTGCCAAAGGTGAGCCACGTAAATAAGACCGCCCACAAAACGGCGCATCCTGAAGCGACTGTCAGAAAGTGACTTGAAGATGATCTGTAAAACATAATGTTAGAATAATTGTATCTAAGTTATCACAAAAAGTTTGTGTTTCTTGAGTTCTCAGCAAGAAGACAAAAGCTGTCTTTGAACCTACCAAGAAGAAGGCTTGTAAAACTCTACTGTGTAGGGGGGAAAGCAACCTGAAGGTGTTCCGTTTCTTTCATGTATTATAATCAGCAGAAATATATTGTCTTGACCCAAGAACTACAAAAGCGAAGAGGAAGCAGGATCAGACTCCCCTCCAGGCACTGCTTCTTTGAACTGTTTTACGACCTTTTCTGTGGACTCTTTACGACCTTTTCTTTTTAACTGTTCTGTAACCAAAGGCAACGCTGTTTACGACCCATGTCCCTTAGAAATAGCTGTTGCCATGTAATCAGGGAAAGTCCAAATAAAAAGAGGTGGCGTACAATCTTTCGCCAGGCCGTGCTGAGACACTGTACAAGGGTAGTGTCCAGGCGTCTCTCCTCACTGAGCCAAATTGAATTCTGTCTCTGTTTAATTCTTTTCTTCTTGTCTCATTTAATAGATGTCATCAGTGTTTGAACCTGACACATAATCTATGCAATATTTTGACCAAATAACCACCATTACATGTTATGTAGACCACAAGGAAGTGTTTTCAATTTAGAAAAAAAAAGACCTCTTTAATGCGCCCTTTAATTTGGTGCGCCTTTTGTATGAAAATAGACCTGACAAGACCCGCTCATCGGCAGTGCGCCTTATAATCTGGTGCGCCCTATGGTCCGAAATATACGGTAGAGGTTTTCTATTTTGTTTAGGTATTGAGTACTATTAACTTTGTTTTGATCAAAAATTGTATGTCATAAAAGACAATAATGAACTAGTTTAAATATTGTGTTGCGATTGTTAAACTTCCAATGACACTCATCATAAATACATTGAACATCGTCAGCATAAAACCCTGATCGGAACATCTCTACTTTTGAGGCTGCGCTAACTGAACAAATGGACGAGGAGAGCGCATAATGTCAAAGGTTAACTCCACAAGGAAACAGGCGTACAGAGAGCATATTACAGTGAGACACTTCCCCTCATCATGGAGTCTCTTTTATATAACCCGCTCTTCATGTGTGAGCGCTGTTTGATGTTGATGTTAATAAGGCATGGCGGGGAGGCTACACTGTACAAGGCCCAGCCAGTCAGAGCTGAGCCTTAATCTATAATTTAACATGGATTGAGTGGATTCTACACATGGTCCACCATCGACAGAGAGACTTCCAACTTCATGGACCAACGTCTCTTCTGTGCTGCATATTTCCCATTTCTATTGGCTTACTCAGTACAGTAGTTCTATATCCGTACGAGCATAACGTTGCATCACATGATAGTGTAAGCATCCCAAGGAGAGATGCTTCAATGTTAAATAACCTCTGATGTTTTTAGCCCCCAAGCCATAATGAAGTCATCCTTTACTGCCTGTTAGGCACAACTGTCCTATTTATCTAACAACCAGACCATACAAATGTGATTGTGAGCATGCATTAAATATTCATACTCTCAACAGTTACTGTAATGGGTCTGCTGGACTCATTATTACCATTGTGTATTCATCTAGCGATTTGTTAATTGTGCATCACATAGAACTACATAAGATGACCAACAGCATGCAGCACAGAGCCAACGAGCTGTATCGTTATTGATAATAATCAATAAGTGTTCATCAGTACGCCCACAATATGCAGCCAAGTCAACTAAAATCTACAGAAAAAAGAATACTTGTATAAAAAACCCACAGATTGGCAATAGCTCGCCTACTGGAAAAATATGAAATAATATTAGCTATGTTTGTGTTTTAAAGGCCTACTGAAATGACATTTTTTTATTTAAACGGGGATAGCAGATCCATTCTATGTGTCATACTTGATCACTTCGCGATATTGCCATATTTTTGCTGAAAGGATTTAGTATAGAACAACGACGATAAAGTTCGCAACTTTTGGTCGCTGATAAAAAAAAGCCTTGCCTGTACCGGAAGTAGCGTGACGTCACAAGTTGAAAGTCTCCTCACATTTCCCCATTGTTTACACCAGCAGCGAGAGCGATTGGGACCGAGAAAGCGACGATTACCCCATCAATTTGAGCCAGGATGAAATATTTGTGGATGAGGAACGTGAGAGTGAAGTATTAGAGTGCAGTGCAGGACGCATCTTTTTTCGCTCTGACCGTAACTTAGGTACAAGGGCTCATTGGATTGCACACTCTCTCCTTTTTCCATTGTGGATCACGGATTTGTATTTTAAACCACCTCGGATACTATATCCTCTTGAAAATGAGAGTCGAGAACGCGAAATGGACATTCACAGTGACTTTTATCTCCACGACAATACACCGTTGAAGCACTTTAGCTACGGAGCTAACGTGATAGCATCGGGCTTAACTGCAGATAGAAACAAAATAAATAAACCCCTGACTGGAAGGATAGACAGAAAATCAACAATACTATTAAACCATGGACCTGTAACTACACGGTTAATGCTTTCCAGCCTGGAGAAGCTTAACAATGCTGTTGCTAACGACGCCATTGAATCTAACTTAGCTACGGACCTCGACAGAGCTATGATAAAAACATTAGCTCTCCACCTACACCAACCCTCATCTGCTCATCAACACCGAAGCTCACCTGCGTTCCAGCGATCGACGAAGCGACGAAGGACTTCACCCGATCATCGATGCGGTCGGCGGCTAGTGTCGGATAGCGCGTCTGCTATCCAAGTCAAAGTCCTCCTGGTTGTGTTGCTGTAGCCAGACGCTAATACACCGATCGCATCTACAGCTTTCTTCTTTGCAGTCTCCATTGTTCATTAAACAAATTGCAAAAGATTCACCAACACAGATGTCCAGAATACTGTGGAATTTTGAGATGAAAACTGAGCTTTTTGTATTGGATACAATGGCGTCTCAATACTTCCGTTTCAACCATCGACGTCACGCGCATACGTCATCATACCTAGACGTTTTCAACCGGAAGTTTCGCAGGAAATTTTAAATTGCACTTTATAAGTTAACCCGGCTGTATTGGCATGTGTTGCAATGTTAAGATGTCATCATTGATATATAAACTATCAGACTGCGTGGTCGGTAGTAGTGGGTTTCAGTAGGCCTTTAATACAGCACTTATATAGCAAGCTTTATAGTAGGAAATGCACAGGAACTTTGTCTAGGAGGATATAGATCAATTGATAGCAATAGAATTTCAAACAAACTGCTTGCCTTTATTTACAAATATAAACATCAACAACACTCTTAATTCCCTTACATCAGGATGGAGAGAAAGAGCGGGCATGCCCTACTTACTGTATATAGCTTGTATGAAATTATAAGTGTATTTTACATTAGGCTGGTCCTAAAAGCACCTTGTTATTGTGCAATACTAATGACTTTCAAATAATAACAGCATTTTGCTGCTAACTCGCTATGTTAATCAAGTACATTACTTAACGATGCACAAAAAAGTCCAACTTTGTCTTTCACCGATTAATGCTTAATTTGTGGACCCCTTCCAATGTAAATACATGTGCCTCCAATCTTTAATTCTTTCAATTCTTGTTAGTGTCAAAGGAAGTGAGGTCGAGGCGAGCAGTAAAGTCTTGGTGATGATGAATGGTTTAAATCAGGGGTTTCAAACTCAATTTACCTGGGGCCCGCCGGAGGCAGAGTCTGGGTGGTATTCAGGTATTCCACAAGTTGTTAAAAAAATTCCAATCTTCTCAAATGTCTTTATATTTATTTTTTAACACAAAAAACAAGTAAAATAAATGGGCAATTTAAGAATGAATAAGAAAATAAGTAAATACATGTTTGAGGATGTGGAATATATTTTAATACCACCTGGTATCACGGTCGTGTTTAGCCAGCGCATGGAGAACGTCTCGATGAACGTAATTTCCACTTTTCCCTGTTCAGCAGCACGGCGGTGGATAATAGCCCGGAAGCCGTCTTGTTTTTACGTTCGATGATCATGTCTTTCATGTTGACATGAACACCATGACATTTGGAGATGGTACAAAGTACCAGGATAGCGAGTGCAAAAAGGTGACTGCTGACGTCGTGCTGTTACTCGAAAAAGAAGTGAAAATGACACCATGCTGTTGTTGTCAACGCAGTAAAAGACAGATGAAATCAAATAGAAATATATGTAGTGTTCATTGTGTCAGGCAACACAAATACAATGCAAATAGCGCGATGCAAGTACAAAATAATCACCCACAAATAACGGTGTGACCCTATAATTGGTCTGTGTTATCAGGGACTGTTATTGCCAACATACACTATGAGCCTTCCTGCACGTCCCTGCAGCCCGCCTGTTTGCCAGCTCTTCGTCTTTTGTGATTTTGTACCTGAGCCTTTTTGTTCTATTGGCACTGTAGTTTTTGTTTTTGGAGACATTGTCATTGTGGACAACAAAGGACTTGTAGCAATCACCACAGTAAGCCACGACTGTACGTAAAATGTCCCGCTGGGTAGCAACTTTAAAAACTTTTTTTGGAAGTGTTGTGAACGCAGCACGGTCGGACGAAGGTCCGTGTGTGCCCAATAGAACTACGAGGCAGCCATCCAGACACGAACGAAAACTCTCCATGGCAACGCTGCTGTCACTTTCAGTCATTGAGAACTGTTTCCATACTTGCATCAAGCCCAGTCAATGTCCCGCCCCCGAGAGCCATACACCCCACCGTGATTGGTAGGTTCGTTGAGCTCCACACACAACACTGTAAAGTGCCATTCCTATAAAACTTGCAGGCCACACCAACATAAAGCAACACAAAGCAACATATCGTTTAAGAGGCTGCAATTGGTCCACGAGTTTCAGACTATAGAAGTAGAATCAACTTATATATATATATCAATATGATATTAATACATATGCATACATGAATAAATATACAAATGTGATGTACAAATAAATAAATAATTTGTATATATAAACGCGTATTTGTAAATATATTTTTGAGATTTGAAAATATATACAAATAAAATGTATAAATATAAAAATGTGCCATAGAAATAAATCAAGAATTTGTATAAATAAACATGTATTTGTAAATATATTTTTGAGATTTGAATATAAATATGCTTGATGTTGTATTTGTATTTGTATTGAATTTGCATATGTGGATCGCTTTTTTGCTTTTGTGTCGATGAGACATTCCTACCACAAACCAGATGCACAAATAAATGTGACTGTGGAGGGGGGCGTGGTCGGCGCGCCTGCTACAGCAATGGTGTGTGTCAGGACCAGCTTCGAAGCACAGCAGGCAGGTGAATGGATTACCCAGTTTAGGCTGATCACTCAATCGCCTGCCATGCTTATCAGTAGCAGCCGGGGCCAAGACTCACGGAGGGAGTTGGAGTTGGAGCGACAGACACGCCGAGAGAAAGACTGGAAAGAAAGACTGAAAAGTCGCAGAACAGTGTGCTGTCGTGGCGCGTGTGCGCAAATAAAACTATTGTCAAACCTG